>NC_068357.1:71574967-71874967 GCF_020536995.1 Dreissena polymorpha
GTTATCTTCAATATTCAACAAGTTATGACCAAACTTTAACGAAGGTTAAAGTTTTTAGAACAAAGAAAATCAATGATATTTGACCTTTGACCTTGAAGGATGACCTTGACTTTTCACCACTCAAAATGTGCAGCTCCATGAGATACACATGCATGCCAAATATGAAGAGATGTGCTCGTCAGAAACACATTATGCCCCCTATTGCGCCACTTTGAAATTTTTATTATATTTTTTTTACCTTTGATCTTGAAGGTCATCTTCCACCACTCAAAATGTGCAGCTTCATGAGAACGCCGCTTTGATTTTTTTTTGACTTTTGACCTTGAAGAATGACCTTGACCTTGAACTTCCACCACTCAAAATGTGCAGCTTCATGAGAATGCCGCTTTGAAAGATTTTTTTTTGACCTTTGACCTTGAAGGATGACCTTGAACTTCTACCACTCAAAATGTGTAGCTCCGTGAGATGCACATGCATGCCAAATATCAAGTTGCTATCTTCAATATTAAAAAAGTTCTGGCCAATGTTAAAGTTTTCAGACGGACAGACGCCATATATTTGACATTTGACCTTGAAGGATGACCTTGACCTTCACCTTTCACCACTCAAAATGTTCAGCTCCATGAGATACACATGCATGCCAAATATCAAGATGCTATCTTCAATAGTGAAAAAGTTATGGCCAATGTTAAAGTTTTTTTCGGACGGACGGACAGACTGACTGACATACTGACTGACGGACAGTTCAACTGCTATATGCCACCCTACCGGGGCATAAAAATGTTGGCACTACATGTATATATAATATGTTACATGCCATATATTGTATATATTAAGGGTCACATTCACAAAAGCTCTCTGAAAGAAAATAGTGCAAAGGGTATTATAACTACCACAGTTAGTAACTAAGGGTATAAATCATCAGACCCCATGTTCACTTCTTGATCTACCATGGGATAATTGTATTACTGATAAACATCCTCAGAGGTTTCGTAACATATAAGAACAAACCTTAAGTATGTTATGAACTCAGTGTCACTGATGGCTATTAATAACGTAACATATATGCTTATGAGTCAGTCACTGGGAAAACCTGGCTTAATTTGTAAAGTATCATCCCAGATTAGCCTGTGCAGTCTGAACAAGGAACAAAAGTTTCCTCCCGACTGGATTTTCATTTATAATAAACTGTCTTTTAATGCAAACGTTCATAAAATCGGAAAGTGTCCTCAACTGCAAAGGCTTATTTGCACATGCATTAAGGCCAGTTTTCCCACAGCCCTGATCACATCTAAGCAAATAGGAAGCCAGTCAGATAACAATATTAATATAGGAGTCGATATATTATAAACGATACATATAATATACAGGACACAACATATGCACTACTGTTTGTCATACTACAGTGAAGGTCACAGTAAATGACACCAAAACAGCGGTATAGTATTATCAATTAATGAATGTTAATCTATACATATGAGCTACACTCTGAGAAAATGGGGCTTAATGCATGCACATAAAGTATCAACCCAGATAAGCCTGTGATGTCAACACAGGCTTGTTAGGGACACCTTAAGACTAGACTTGATTTTTGAGATAAAGAGACTTTCTTTAAATGAAAAAATTCAATGGAAGCTAAAAGTGTCTCCCCTGATTAGCCTGTACAGAATGCACAGACAAATCTGGAACAACATGTTAATGCATGTGCATACAGTGTCCTCCCAGATTATCCTGTGCAATCTGCACAGGCTAATCAGGAACTACACTTTCTGCTTGTATGATGTTTTTCGTTTCAAGAAAGTCTCTTCTTAGCAAAAATCGAGTTTAAGCGGAAAGTGTCATCCCTGATTAGCCTGTGCGGACTGCACATGCTAATCTGGAAGGACACTATATGCATGTGCATTTAGCCACAATTTTTCAGTGCACGGCTCACATAACAGAATGGTAATGGACCATTACCAATGGACATGGTGCATCTTGGGATACTTACCGCTGGCCCTGGTCTCAATTTTCTCTGATAGTGCATAGGAAAAACACATGATACAATCACCTACTGAATAATGCCCTTTCTGAGATTTTTTCACAAAACAAATATCCCTATAGCCATTATTGTTGTTAAATTGTAAGCAAGGAGATATAATATCAGTCATTTACTTAAATATGTTTTGAAATTTCAATTTTGACTGTATGACTGTATGGACAATGTTGGACTCTATTCAGACGGGACTTTATTGTATGAAGATATATTTGATTTGACCAATATTCACAAACCCTATGGCGCACTGTCAATTGAACTACATACATTTACTCAATGTTGAAAACATTGTGGAGGACTTTGTGAATGTTTAATTTACATCAACAAAATAGGAAAATGTTGTTATATTCTGGTACCCAATTACACACATTTAAATTGGGTATGCACGATTTTGTCAAATATTTATGAATTTATATAAAATGTGTAAAATACTTATTATACATATATTTCAATATAAATTAAAATACAAGAATATCAGTGAAACTGATGGATGCTCCCGATGATGCGCTTCGTCAATCTATGTGTTAATAACCACCTAAAAAAATCTATAATTAGCCTCGGTGACCTTGACCTCAAACCTCATCAAAAGGTAGAGGTCCATGCAAGGTACCTACATGCCAAATATGTAAGAGATCGGTAAAATATTGAAGGAGCTATGAGAAACTGTAACAAAAGTGTGACGGAAAAATCTATTATTAGCCTCGGTGACCTTGACCTCGACCCCATTAACCTCAAACCTCATCAAAAGGTAGAGGTCCATGAAAGGTACCTACATGCCAAATATATAAGAGATCGGAAAATATTGAAGGTGCTATGAGAAACTGTAACAAAATTGTGACGGAAAAATCTATTATTAACCTTGGTGACCTTGACCTTGACCCCAGTGGCCACAAACCTCATCAAAAGGTAGAGGTCCATGCAAGGTACCTACATGCCAAATATGTAAGAGATCGGTAAAATATTGAAGGAGCTATGAGAAACTGTAACAAAAGTGTGACGGAAGGAAGGAAGTAAGAAAGTAAGGAAGTATGGAAGAACGGAAGTACTGAACTTCAAACTTGCAACTATAAAATTTTCGGGGAACATAAAAAGTTAAGAAAAACATGTGTTGAAAAAATGCGAAATAAGCGAGATATTTAATTCTGAAATCGAAAATGTCTGTACAGTCAAATTCGCCAGTATTTATATCATGCATGTACGATGTGAATATAAATTTAGTTTTACGGATCATTTTAATTTCCTGAAATAATATATATTCATACGACACACAAACACTTATTCCAATTGCTAATAAGAAGACCAATGCTTTGGTTATTGTAGGAAAATATATACAAAATTTCTTTCAGTGCTTTCCACAGGCCATTTAACGGTCCCTCACCGGGGCGCTTAAATATAGACATCAGAGTCCGCAGGGCGTCTGAAATTTTCCGATCAGTGTATTTTAGCTGTTACTGCAACTAGCCAGTCTTCGAATCAAAGCGATATCGACTTCGCCGAAAATTTTGAAAGCCAGTTTACATTCGTCTGTCAACTACATCTAACGCTTAACCCAACTAAAGCCGCTTAAGGGCGGAGCGTCGCTGTATTGGAAAATCAATATTGCCCCATGAGAGCGTACCCTTTGTATAAACATCAACACTTGTAGGCAGGCACTACCTTCAGTTAAATCATGCAGACGACTCGTGACGTACATGTAATTGCCACATAAATCTTGGCCAGTTACTCAGAAGACTGATGATGGCTGTAATCCCTGTGAAAGTTGTGCTTTTCATGAATAATGCTGTCAAAACATTTACTCGACTCGTAAAGCGTTTGAACAAATTATCGTTGAATTCATTACGCAATTGTTTTTTCTTGAAGTCTCAAATGAGCATAATTAAATTCCTAAACCCACTTCAGAATGTAAATATTAACTCTATGTTAACAGATTCTTGCTTCAAATAAACAGGGATAATTAATTTCTTAATTGACCATTTGTCTAAATAAAAAGGGCGCAAAAATTATGCAGCATGTACAACGTCGCGGCATGTGCATAGAAAGCGTGGGTGTACATGAGCATTGCATTAACAAGCACACACCACGTCAAGCGATTTAAAATGCTCAGTAGCAATATTTCATCTAATCTATAGTCACTTAGGCAAAAAATTAGTTGATACTTTAAAAAAATGGCAACGTTTGTTGTAAAAGAAATTATTGAGCACTTTTACCAAAAAGTGCTTTTAAAAATGGGATTATCGGGTAATGAATAGAAACATTAAAAGTAGTAAGTATGCAGTAAAAGATTCGGGTTGATACGGATGTATTGGGGAATCGTTCGAGTCGGGATTTTACTATCTGCGGGAAAGTTTTAAAACAATTATTAAAAAATGTCTTAATAAATGACTTTATAGCTGGTGGGTTTTCTGGAAGAGTCATAGCGCACCAAATGACGTCTTTTGACGCTGTTTTTCTTAGAGTTATAACGCACCACAGAATGTCAATTGACACGTTAAATTTAAAAAAAAATCAACGTTGGGAGGGGACACCCATCCCGAACCAACCCTAAAGCTCCTGGGGCCTGAACAAATGTCTGTTGAAAGCACTGTCTTTGTCACATTTGGCTCGGGGCGCTTATTTGTCTTTGCTGCATTTTATGAAATTCGTCTTCAATGTATAATTTACCTTGCCTATTTTGTGTTATTGTAACATATTATTATCAATATATTACAATTTAACACATATCAAAATCGTGCATACACACTTTAAATAATTATGTGAAATAATACGTGTGGACACCAGCAAAACAGGGTAACATTTTATATTCCATGATTCAGTAAGGTATGCCAGTTGCATAATACAATAAAGATAATATTTCACATACTTATTAAAAAACAACAACTGATAAACAGCTTTTGTTTGTATATGTAAAACAAAAGAACAAATCATTATCAAAATGTCTTTGCAAAAAGATAAAATGTACATATAAAATTGATGGCCTCTTATAGTACCAGCATTTTATTCAGACTCTTGAAAGGGACTGTCAACCACGAATGACGAAAAAATAAAAGTTCTAAAATACCGTATTTTTTCCAATTATTAGTTTACATTGATTAAAATATCATGACTGGTATATTACATTACTCAAAAAAAGTTCATATTTTCAGTATATTCGGTAATAAAATTTTGGGATGTGAAATCGAAAGTACATCGCGATAATAGGTGACATAACAATATGCACACTATAAATAACGCAAGTAGATTGATCTTTTTATATATAAAATATATTCAATTTGCTACGCATGCACAATTTGCATTCCTGGGTTTACCACGTGACGATGATGATCAATCTACTGGCATTATTTAAAGTTAACTGGTAGTTACCTGGTAGACATACCCAGTAAAATTTATTACCGAATGTACTGAAAATATGAAAACTTAACAACTTTTTTCAAGTAATGTAATATACAAGTTGTGATATTTTAATCAATATAAACTAATAATTGTAAACAAATACGGTATTTTAAAACTTTTCTTTTCTTTGTTGTCGTGGTTGACAGTCCCTTTAAAGAAAATTAGCATCAAATTGCATATGTTGATGATAAAAAAGTGCTATTATACAACTACTATAACACTGTGCTTTAAGGGACATATTTCTGTAATGGTCAGTAAAAATATCATACTTACTACTAGGAGGTATTTGCATGGCTATATCAGAACAACAAAAGTACCATAGAACTAGTAAAATGTACTACATCGGGCTCACAGACAACATATATCTTTATTTTTTGGTTGGATTTTCTTCATTTTTTTCATGTTTTAAGTAATGTATCTGCGGTCAGTTGACTAATTCACACTTTCCTGTGTCAACTGGCTTTCCTGATTATTAACTGCACATTCTTATACCAGAAACTGACAACTGCACTACTTGAATCAGAGATAAGGGAAGAATGACCATAGAATAGATTTCATGACCAATGCCTACAAAAGATATATGGCAGGCCGGAGATCGAACCTGTAGTCCTAGGATTCATAGTCCAGTGTTCTACCAAATGAGCTAGCCACACCGTATAAATATATATCTTAAATTAAATATATAGTAATTCTCTGATAAATATCCCCATCCCAAATAAATGGCCCACCCACATGTGTTATTAAATCAAAACCTGTCTAGGCTAACATTTCACATTTGACAATCATTATTTGGTGGATTAAAATTCCATTACCATTTTCTCTATACTGATTTTATATAAAAGAATACAAAATGTGAGTCTCTTTTAAAACACTCACTGTGAAAAAAAAACAAGGGACGTATGTGAGATTTGTTAGAGAATGTAATGAGTATTTAAATACAGTCCACTCTCGTTATCTCGAAGTCAGCAGGAACAAGAAAAAATATCGAGATAACAAGAGTTCAAGATATCCGATTAGGCGTTATCAAAGAAACAAGAGGGCCATGATGGCCCTGAATCGCTCACCGGACTCATTAAGATCAGATGAAAACTATGACCTCTATTGTCTACACAATGTTTTTCTATGATTTGACCTAGTGACCTAGTTCCTGACTCTAGATGACCCAAATACAATCCCAATCCAAATTTCATCAAGATAAACATTCTGACCACAGTTCATAAATATTGGATGAAAACTGTGACCTCTATTGTCAACACAAGGTTTTTCTATTTATTTGAACTAGATTTTTACCCCAGATGACCCAAATACAATCCCACCCAGATTTCATCAAGAATTCTGACCAAATTTCATAAAGGTTGGATGAAAACTGTGATCTCTAATTTCTACACAAGGTTTTTCTATTATTTGACCTAGTGACCTAGTTTTTGACCCCAGATGACCGAAATAAAATCCCAACCCAGATTTCATCAAGATAAACATTCTGACCAACTTTCATAAAGATTGGATGAAAACTGTGACCTCTATTGTCTACAGAAGGTTGTTCTATTATTTGACCTAGTGACCTTGTTTTTGACCACAGATGACCCAAATACAATCCCAAACCGGATTTCATCAAGATAAACATTTTGACCAAATTTCATCAAGATTGGATGCAAACTGTGACCTCTACTGTCTACACAAACAAATTGTTGACGGACGGACGCACAGACACACGCAGGCACGCACAACGGACGCCGGACATCACACGATCACATAAGCTCACCGTGTCACTTCATGACAGGTGACCTAAAAATATGTGTCGGAGATAAACATGAACAGTTGTGGTTAAAATCCCATAGAAACAAGGGCTGTTTGTAAAACATGCATGCCCCCCTATATGGGCTATAAGTTGTAGTAGCAGCCATTGTGTGAATACGTTTTTTGTCACTGTGAATGGTGGTGGTGGTGGTGGTGGGTAGTAGTAGTAGTAGTAGTAGTAGTAGTAGTAGTAGTAATAGTAGTAGTAGTAGTAGTAGTAGAAGTAGTAGTAGTAGTAGTAGTAGTAGTAGTAGTAGTAGTGTAGTAGTAGTAGTAGTAGTAGTAGTAGTAGTAGAAGTAGTAGTAGTAGAAGTAGTAGTAGTAGTAGAAGTAGTAGTAGAAGTAGTAGTAGTAGTAGTAGTAGTAGTAGTAGTAGTGGTAGTAGTAGTAATAGTAGTAGTAGTAGTGGTTAAAGTAGTAGCAGTGGCAGTAGTAGTAGAAGTAGTAATAGTAGACGTGGTGGTGGTGGTGGTGGTGGTGGTGGTGGTAGTAGTACTAGTAGTAGTAGTAGTAGTAGTAGTAGTAGTAGTAGTAGTAGTAGTAGTCGTAGTAGTAGTAGTAGTAGTAGTAGTGTAGTAGTAGTAGTAGTAGTAGTCGTGGTAGTCGTAGTAGCCGTAGTCGTCGTCGTCGTAGTCGTCGCAGTAGTCGTAGTAGTAGTAGTAGTAGTCGTAGTAGTAGTAGTAGTAGTAGTAGTAGTAGTAGTAGTAGTAGCAGTAGCAGTAGCAGTAGCAGTAGCAGCATTACAAGACCAATATTTAAGAATGATCAAATGGGAAAAGGTAACATAGCACCAGCAGTAAATATGGGGCTCATTTACAGGTCAGATTTGGAATCTCTGCTGTAAAATGAGATTTTGAATGAATTAAAGGGAGGCAAATCTGTAATAAAAAGAACATGCATAAACCGTAGTTGTTGCCCTTGTTTGAACCATGCTAAATCCTTACAAGTTTGGAAAGAATTGGATGAAAAATTTGGACTTTATTGCATAAACACCATTTTCTTAATTCAAGGGGAGGTAATTCTGTACTTCATGGACCAATAATGCTCATTTTTTGTAGGGTTCGTGTCCTCATTGATATAAAGACACTGTGCAAATTTGGAAAGGATCGGACAAAAAATGTGGAAGATTTTTGAAAGTTTTCACAAAATAGGCAAAAACGAATAAACATGCAAAGTTCAACGAGCTCTTGCGGCCATGTTTTTTGACGAATCAAATTTCTTTGAACAACTTTTTCAGGGGAGCCCTCAAAGGTCATCCCTGTGAAATTTTTTGAAAATCTGATGAGCGGTTTCTGACAAGAAGATTTTTTAAGGTTTTTACCATATATGGTCATGGCGGCCATCTTGGTTATGCGATCAAATTTTTTTTAACAATTCTTTTGTCCCATGACCTAGGGATGCTCCACATGAAATTTGGTTGAAATTGGCTCAATGGTTTAGTAGAAGAAGATGTTTACAAATTGTTTACAGACGGACGGACGGACGGACGCCGGACGCTGAGTGATCACAATAGCTCACCTTGAGCTATCGCTCAGGTGAGCTAAAAATGAGTCGAAAATTTACCTTGTTTTTAACATCTAAATACCTGCTAAGTGGTCTAACTAAAGTTGTCACTGTGTGTCATAATACTCTCTACCTGAGATATACGCGTGTTTACGAGGCACGATTAATTTTGCTATTTAAATGCTTAAAATGATGTTTTAAGTATTACAGAATTGCATGAACACATGCCGTTTTTATTTTTCTAAACTGGCGAGTAAACATCTGGTAATGTTGCTATTTAAAGTTATGATCCAATTGACGTCCAATCAAGACGAGGGTTTTCCATATGAACATGCGAAAAATCACGTTCCGGAATACTGAACTGTACATGTACATTTTGTAGTTTGAAATGCAAAGTTCAATCGGTTATAAGTACAGGATCAAATAAAAATGAAGCCATTTTGTGTCTTGTCTTTATTATCTTTATTATTCAACATCCCCAGATCTAATTACAGGCTTGAAAAATTGATGTTAAAGTGACAGTTAAAGTGACAGGCCATACTCAAGTGTTAATGGCTAACGACATTACACATGTGTGATCATTGATGCAATTAACAGATCAATTTCCTCCCACACAGTATCAGGAGCAGCCGGGCGAAGCGGGACGGTGATGTATCAAAGAAAAAAATTCTCACCTTTTGCCGACACTGGAACAGTTATGCGCACTTCGAGATAAACCACAGTAAATACATGTAAAATCGGGACTGGGGACAAAATTTTATATCGAGATATCGAATTATTTGACATAACGAAAATCAAGATATGCGATGTTTATCAATATAGATAAAGAAGTAAAAAAGTTGGGACATTGAGCTTACTTCGACATATCGAGAATATCGAGATATCCCATGTCAAGATAACGAGAGTGGACTGTAGTCTGAAAGCCAATTACTAATAGAAAATAATAAAGGACAGTCCCTATCATCACCAAACAAATAACTTTATGCTAGAGTTACATCCCCCCTCCCAGAACGAATTAAAGAGCATTACTTGAGATGTTTTTCTATATAAAACAACCCCCAATCAGATAACTGCAGTTTATACATTCATTATAAGCAATACACATGCTGCATGAGTCAAGACAATATCCACCAGCATGCAATACCTACCAAGAACATGAAATTCTGTGAAGAAATAAACACAACGACTATGCAACAAACTGTTAGCACGCAGGGTCAATTTAAAAAAAAAAAAATTTCAAGGCAATATCATGTCAGCCAAATGTCTGGCAAGAGATTTTTAGGGAAAATAACTTTTAAGTTTATATTTTATATTCATATTATTTTAATATACATATCATTTAAGCACATTCCTCCATATTGCATTAAGATGCTTTTCATAAGAACTGAAAGTAATAATGCAAACAATAAACAAGAGCTGTCTTCATAGGATGACATATGCCCCCGATAAAACGCTTTGATAGAAATCATGAGCGTTATTCGAAACCTTAATGCATTTTTCGAAACCTTTTTCAGACCCTTAGTTCAAGGTCAAAGGGGTTAAAATTTGTTGGCGTTTAAAAAGGCCTTGTCCATATACACATGCATACCAAATATGAATGTTACATATGAAGGGACATAGAAGTTATGAACATTTTTCGAAACCTAAACGCAAAGTGTGACGGACAGACAGACGGACAAACAGACCCACAAATGCACAGTGCGATCATTATATGCCCTCCTTCGGGGGCATAAAAATGATTATCAAGTAAGTATTCTCTACACAATATAATAAAGAAAAAACAAAACAAGCAATCAAAGAAACAAAAGAACGCAAGACAACAAAACATGGAACAGTAACTCAATAAATACTGGAAACAGAGGTAAATTTCATCATCAGAAAACAAAAAAAAAACATCCATTAGTTGAAAAAAATAACTCACCAGACGTCTCTGCCTCAAACTTGACAGTCTTTTTGCTGGCATTGCCCTCCATGAAAGCCTGTTTGAGGTAAGGGTTCTGGGCTGACGGGGTCTGCATGAGGTCTGTGCGGTGCGCTGTGTGCGGGTCCCGAGCGTGTTGCGGCACGGTCAACACGAGCTGCAGACTGAAGACAGGAGCAGAGAACTCCTCTACCACGTCCTGCTGACGTATCTGCTCCAGCACCTTGAAACGAAAAGACGACATTTGGACCGTGCTCTGTGAAAAGGGGGTTTAATGAATGCGCGTTAAGTGTCTGCACAGGCTAATCAGGGGCAACACTTTCTGCTTTTATGGTATTTATCGTTTACAGAAAATTTCTTCATGACACTTCACACCTAAACTGGATTTCCATAAAGAAGGGTCTTCCTTTAAACGAAAAATATAATAAAAGCGGAAAGTTTCGTCCCTGATTAGCCAGTGTGGACTGCCCCTTTCACAAGGCTCAAAACTAGTGTACTAATAAATGGAATTTTCAAAGCTAACATTTACCATACCAAGAAATCAGGATCTGAAACTAATATTAGCAGTATAACTGGAATTATACGGTGACTGCTGGAGCTTAAGATGTTGTATTTAGCACCTCACGAGGCTTATGTGTTCCTATTAAATAACTAAAGACTGTCCCAAGATCTTACAACTTGAATAAAATAACATATAGGTTGCAGTGGTGTCGTGGATATGGTGTCCACCTAGCAATTGGGTGGTCACAGGCTCAATCCCCACTGTGGGAGTGTTCTTTAGATTTCCCCACATAGACACCATGTCCCAGGAAACAGATTCAAGAGCATTTCAAATAACCCTTAGGCTTTCTATACAAGCGAGCTTTAATAAATAGGCTTAAACTAATCAAGCAACATTTGCATGTTATTTGCAGAAACAAGACCCTGTAGTTTACCTCGTCAACATCTGGTGGCCCCTCGTAAATTTCGTGCTGCTCAAAGTCAAACTGAGGGATCACGTATCCAGACTGGGTCACATTCTGACTCTTCAGGGGAACCCGAGATGTGGAGGAACTTGTACGCGACAGAGGTCTGTAATATGATCAGTGATATATGGGCAGTGCTCTGTGAAAAGGAGTTTAATGCATGTGGCCAATCAGTGACGCACAGGCCAATCAGTGACGCACAGGCCAATCAGTGACGCCACTGTATGCTTTTATGATATTTTCGCTTCAAAAAAGTCTCTTCTTAGCAAAAATCCAGTTTAGGCAGAAAAAGTTGTCCCTGATTAGCCTGTGTGGATTGCACAGGCTAATCTGGGACAACATTTTACGCACATGAATTAAACACCCTTTTCACGGAGCACCGCTTAAATATTACTTTCAAAAAATAAGAGGGCCACGGTTCTTTTTTCTGACATCTTGTAAATTGTTGGAGAATTTGCTGAACACCGAGGAATAGTTCAAATTTCCAATTGGCAAAATCTGAATCAATATCATGCTCAATTCTATACCATATGAGAACGTTATGCAAAAAATATGCCCTGGGCAAATATTTTCCGCCTACTGGGCAAACCATCAGCCCACCCAATGGCCTGACCAATCGCCCATACACAGGCTAGGGTGTTGTTCCCATGATAAGCCGTGTTTGTATTGTTGTACAAAAACTAGTTATTTCTGACAATGGGATTAACTGGTTATACAATCGCTCAACTCAAACAATGTATCTATTGACAATAGATACATTGTATGAGCTGCCCTCTTTGAAAAGGGGATTTAATGCATGATTGTTAAGTGTCGTCCCAAATTAGCCTGTGCAGTCTGCTCAGCTTAATCAGGGACAACGCTTTTCGCCTAAACATGATTTCTACTAAGAAGAGACTTTCTTGAATCGAAAAATATCATAAAAGAAGGAAGTGTCGTCTCTGATTAGCACACATGCATGAAACCTTTTCACAGAACGCAGCTCATATAATATTCTATCTGCACCCATGTACTTGTATACTACATTCATGTCATCCACTGACCTTGACCTTATGGTAGTTCCCGTGGTCATTGAATCGTCAGAATCTGCCAGTGACTCCAAGTCTTCTTGCTATAAAATTATGAAATATTTAAACAAGAGTTCCGCGGTCGGAGATGACCGCATTGAAGCCGGATTTTTGATTTAAATGACAGGAAAGTACCTTTCGTGTTTTTGTCAATGCAATACTTAAATTACTGAAATATTGTTCAAAGGTCAAAATGAAATGTAAGTACTTTTCAAGGCATGAGCAAACCTTGTGTTATGTTTTGAATGCATGCATATACATGAACAACAATAACATTTAAGGTCACAAATATGAACTTGAATTGACATTTAACATTTTTACCTACCAAAGTTATAAGAACTTTAACATTTTTACATTCAAGGTCACAGTGACCTTGACCTTAGAATGAATGACTTTGAAATGACCAGTGGTCATCTAAGTGTGCTTGCAAACCTTCATGTCAAGTTTGAAGACTCTATGTCCAAGCATACCAAAGTTATAACAATTTTAACATTTTAACATTTAAGGTCACAGTGACCTTGACCTTCAAATGAATGACATTGAAATGACCAGTGGTCATCTTCTAGTACTGGCCAATCTTTATTTCAAGTTTGAAGACTCTAGGTACAAGCATACCAAAGTTATAACATGAAATAAGAACTTTAACATTTTTACATTCAAGGTCACAGTGACCTTGACCTTCAAATGAATGACCTTGAAATGTCCAGTGGTTACTTACTAGTTCTGGCCAACCTTCATGTCAAGTTTCAAGACTCTAGGTCCAAGCATACCAAAGTTATAACAACTTTAACATTTTTACATTCAAGGTCACAGTGACCTTGACCTTCAAATGAATGACCTTGAAATGTCCAGTGGTTACTTACTAGTTCTGGCCAACCTTCATGTCAAGTTTCAAGACTCTAGGTCCAAGCATACCAAAGTTATAACAACTTTAACATTTTTATATTGAAGGTCACAGTGACCTTCACCTTCAAATGAATGACCTTGAAATGACCAGTGGTCATCTGTTAATCCTGGCCAACCTTCATGTCAAGTTTGAAGACTCTAGGTCCAAGCATACCAAAGTTATACCATGAAATAAGAACTTTAACATTTTTACATTCAAGGTCACAGTGACCTTGACCTTCAAATGAATGACCTTGAAATGACCAGTGGTTACTAACTAGTTATGGCCAACCTTCATGTCAAGTTTCAAGACTCTAGGTCCAAGCATACCAAAGTTATAACAACTTTAACATTTTTTATATTGAAGGTCACAGTGACCTTGACCTTCAAATGAATGACCTTGAAATGACCAGTGGTCATCTGTTAATCCTGGCCAACCTTCATGTCAAGTTTGAAGACTCTAGGTCCAAGCATACCAAAGTTATACCATGAAATAAGAACTTTAACATTTTCGAGCACGCCGCCACCCCGCCCGCCCGCCCGCCCGCCCGCCCGCCCGACAACATCAATCTATAAGCCGAGATTTTTTCGAAAAAAATCCGGCTAATAATAATATTCATATTTAAAAAGAAACTCATTTTTCATGTTCAAACTTGACAAATATCTTTTTTTATCAAAGTACTTTTTTCTACAACATGGAAAAAGAAGCAACATTTAAATAGTTGAGATAGGCTTTGGCTATTGTTTTGAACTATTGATATTGATTTTTTTCTTTTTTCAATTTAATAAAACAGTTTCAATGTTCCCTTTTTTGTCTCAAATTAAATTTCATTAAAACAATAAAAAAACATTATTTTTAATTGACTTTTACTTTCAGTTCAAATGAAAATATGATTGTATGAAGGAAGAACTTCTTAATCTAAACAACAAATAAACCTTCCTAAATCTGCCTTGGCGTCCATGCATCAAAGTAAAAATGCTTGAATGAAACGACCATACATATTTGACAAGGTAGGTAGGGATTTTTTCTATTTTTTATCTAATTAATGAAGATCAAGGTCAAATTTTGGTAATATCCTTATAGGATTGTTTAAATGGGCATATCAACGAGATTTCTGCTTAATATCGACACATCCAAATAATCCAGATTCTCACATTTCAAACTTATTAAATACAGTAACAAAAACATATTGATGGAAATGTTAGGAAAACAAGTAAATTAATTAGTGATACAATTCAATATCATGCATAAAGAAATAGTACATTTTAATAAGAATTTACAAAACACTACAATAGTTTTAATTATTAATAGTGCGCATGCGCAAAATGGTTCTTCATTAACAAGTTTTTCATAATAAATTACTATCATTACTGATTTTTCCACGCCTGCGAACAATGTCATAAGGAAATTTTTGTATGGCTATAAACAATATATTTCACAGAGCATTTATGCAAATAAGATCTTTATGTTTCATGAGTTGTAATACGCTAATACTAATATAATCTTATTTTAATATATAAAATAATATTAGCCTTCATAATGTGGAGCTTTTAAAACTCAGACACTTTTCTAACTAAAAACATTTAATAACAAATCAAATATTAAATTAAGAACAAATCTGAAACGTTTCTACTAATATGGGTCAGCATATTTTTATGCCGGAGTGAACTAAACTTAATCTAGCTCTAATTTCCTAGAAGTTCTTTATAATAATACAATGTACGCCTTTGTTAGATTGAACAAAATAACCAGTTTCTTCATTTTGGGGAAAGAATACTTTGTGTTAGTTTTGGCAAAATGAACACAGTATGAAAGAAAGTATGTCAACTACAATTAAAACTTCCTGACAAACTGAAAATATAATCATTCAAGAAATCAAATAAAACTTAGCAGATTGTGCACTCTATTATTCAATCATCAGTGCTTTATTGCTCACTTGATATAGTATGGTGGTATGACCTCTATGTGAAACTAAGTACATTTTGTTTATATATGGCCTGTGCTCTGTGAAAAAGGGGCTAAATGCATGAGCTTAAAGTGTCGCCCCAAATCAGCCAGTGCAGTCCGCACAGGCTAATCAGGGACAACACTTTCCGCTTTTATGCTATTTTACATTCCAAGAAAGTCTCTTCTTAGCAAAAATCAAGTTTAGGCAGAAAAAGTCGTCCCTGATTAGCCTGTGCAGACTGCACAGAATAATCTGGGACGACAGTTTACGCACATGCATTTAGCCCCCATTTCACAGAGCAATGCTCATATATAAAATATTAGGAAAATGTTTGAAATTAAAGATAACAAACAAACAACAAGAGGGCCATGATGGCCCTGAATCGCTCACCTGACTAACCTTGCCACATCAACTTAAATTCTATCAGCTTATATACAATCCCAAGCCAGATTTCATCAATAGATACATTCTGACAAAATTTCATTAAGACGATATGAAAACTGTGACCTCTTTCATCTAAACAAGGTTTTACAAGAATTGGCCCGGTCACCTAATTTTTGGCCCCAGATGACCCATATACGATAAAAAATCAGATATTATTAAGATAAACATTTTGACCATATTTCATTAAGATCAGATGAAAACTATAACCTCTATTGTGTACACAAAGTTTTTCTATGATTTGACCTAGTGATCTAGTTTTTGACCCCATATGACCCAAATACAATCCCAACCCAGATTTCATCAAGATTAACATTCTGGCCAAATTTTATTCAGTTTGGATGAAAACTGTGACCTCTACTGTCTACACAAGTTTTTTTAAACGTTGACCTAGTGACCTAGTTTTAGACCCTAGATGACCCAAATTCGATCCCAACCCAAATTTTAACAAGACAAACATTCTTACCATATTAAATTAAGATCAGATGAAAATTGTGACCTCTATCGTCTACACAAGGTTTTTCTATGATTTGACCTAGTGACCTAGTTTCTGACCCCAGATGACCCAAATACAATCCCAATCCAGATTTCACCAAGATTAACATTCTGACCAAATTTCATAAAAATTGGATGAAATCTGTGACCTGTATCGTCTACACAAGGTTTTTCTATTATTTTACCTAGTGACCTATATTTTGACCCCGCATGACCCAAATACAATTCCAAGCCAGATTTCATAAAGATAAACATTCTGACCAAATTTCATAAAGATTGGATGAAAACTCTGACCTCTATTGTCTACACAAGGTTTTTCTATGATTTGACCTAGTGACCTAGTTTTTGACCCCAGATGACCCAAATACAATCACAACCCAGATTTTATCAAGATAAACATTCTGACCAAATTTCATAAAGATCGAATGAAAACTGTGACCTCTATTGTCTACACAAGGTTTTTCTATTACTTGACCTAGTGACCATTTTTTGACCACAGATGACCAAAATACACGCACACACGCACGCACAACGGACGCTGGACATCCATTGGTCACATAAGTTCACCATGTCACTTAGTGACAGGTGAGCTAAAAACGATGTATTCAAGTTATCAAAAAGCTTCTTTTTTTTCCATTAACATTATTAATGGCTCTATTGATGACTTATCACCTAAAATGCTCATTGAAAGAATTTCATGAAAAAAAATGCAGAAGAAAATAACTGTACTGCACGATTAATTGCTTATATAATGCTTATTCCACTAAAGTGGATTGAAAAGCATTGACTATCAATAAATGATCAGCTAAAAATTATAATTTTATCCACACAATCAACTACATTTTTCTATAATTCACATCACATATTGTTATGTTATTAATTTTAAAACCAATATTTTAAATACTAGCATCATTGCATCACATAAAATTATGTTATCAATTTTCAAACTGATGTTTAAACTACTGGCAATCTACCACACAGAGACCACTTTAATCAATAATCTACATATAATTCACACAGCCACATAAAATTATACATTTTCCGCAAATTTCTTGGCTTTCTCATATTTCTTTTGGGACTGAAGGATGATCTGTCGCTGAAATTTTTCAAGTTAAAGTTCATAAACATGATGATTAGTTTCAGCCACTGAAAAAAAGATGGACAGTTTAAGTTATAAATACAACCAGTTAGGGCAGCATCTGAAATATATGGGCCTTGCTCTGGGAAAAGGGGGTTTAATGCATGAGTGTAAAATGCTGTCCTAGATAAGTCTGTGCAACTCACACAGGGGAATCAGGAACGACACTTTCCGCTTTTATGATATTTTTCTTTTAAAGAAAGTCTCTTGTTAGCAAAAATCCAGTTTAGGCTAAAGTGTCGTGCAGACTGCACAGGCTTATCTGGGACGACACTTTACGCACATGCATTTTAACCCACTTTTCAAAGAGCACAGCCCATATTTAGTTGCAATCCTAAAAACAGATTTAGCCGTCATCTGATATAAGATGAAAAGTGTTAGAATTTAGATTGGATTGTAATTAGTGTTTGGTCAATGGTGAAAGTACAAAACTAGCAATGGTGACCAATAGTAACTTGTTTTCTTTGTTATGTGCAAAAACAGAGGTATTATAAGGCCTAACTTTTAATACTCTAAAAAACTCATTTCAGTACATGACACTCACAAACCTTTGGTATAATACTGTGATTGGAACAGAGCACTGGTATCAGATCTGGCATAGATTTTGTTTTCCCATAAATAGAAAGTCAGTTTCAATAATCTGCGCCATCACAACTACTGAGATGCCATGAACTAAAATGATCATACAATACATAATATAACAAGAGGGCCATGGGCCCTAATGGCGCTCAACTGAGACCCAAAGGTACAAGACTATTTAGAAAAAGTGCAAGCTGATTCATGAAGATTGGACCTAAACAGGGACTTCTACAGTATTAACATTTTTTTATATATTGGCTAACAAATGAGGCTAATATAGCGTTTCACTATTGCCATATTAGGAAAACTACCCCCCCCTGCCCCCCGGCAATGTTTTTCTTTAAAACCAGTCATTTCCCAAGTTAAATTTTGATTGCACTAACATGTAACATCTATAGTGTTAACAAGGTTTCACTATAGCCATATAAGGAAAACTGTGCCACTCCCTGGCGGTCATGTTTTTCCATGAACGATAACATTTTTTAACTCAGCCGAGATATCATTAGAATGTTCTTACCAAGTTTCATGAAGATTGGACCATAAATGTGACTTCTAGAGTGTGAATAAGGTTTTACAATAGCCATATTAGGAAATTGCCCCCAGGCAACCATGTTTTTCAACAGACTGAAACCATTTTTCAACTAATCCAAGATATCATTAGAACTTATGTTCTGACTAAGTCTAATGAAGATTGGACAATAAATGTGACTTCAAGAGTGTTAACAGCGATATATATAGTATGGCATCCATGTTTTCCACATTTTTGAAAACAGAAAAGATATCATTGGGACATATGCTCAGATCAAGTTTCAAGAAGATTGGAAAATAATTGTGGCCACTAGAGTGCAAATAAGGTAAATTTTTACGAAGCTTGACGCACAACAGCGACACCCTATGCACAACGGACAAAAGGCGATAACAAAAGCTAACAATGAACATGTTGTGCTCAGGTTAGCTCAAAATAATATTCACAAAATAAACTTGAGTACATGTTAAGATAGAGTTCAATATCTTTGGAATACAAAAAAATGCAAACTAGTATAACAGTGTTAACAGACTGAGCTTGGTTACAAGTGCCCACGTGTTATGGGTAGTACCCCTACCTGTTCCTGATACTTAGTCTTGTTCCTCATAATTCTCATATACTACAAGACAAAGTCACTGTTAGTAAGCATATTATACCCGGCCCAATAACGGAATATAGGATTATATAATAGATACATATGAGCCACATACTGAGAAAACCCGGCGTAATGCATCTGAGTACAGTGTCTTCCAACACTAGCCTGTGCTAATAGGGATTACACTTTCCACTTTTGTTTAAAGATAGTTTCTGCAAAACGAAGATCCAGTCTAGGTATAAAGTGTCATCCCTGATGAGTCAGTGCGGACTGAACAGTCTAATCTGGGACAACACTTTACGTATATTAATTAAGCCTAGTTTTCACAGAGCATGGTTCATATGTTTTTGTTTTTCTCTACTTCAACTTTAAAAGGGTTTCCATATCCATTGATGTCTACTAGGAACAAAACTGTAAAATATTTCAACCCTTTCCCACTCAGAAGCAAAGTGAAAATGGCTATGTGCAAACAGCATAAAACCAGAACAGCCTGCGAGTAACTCGCAATCTGTTAATGTTTTATGTTGTTTGCTGCTCATCAGTATCTAATGGTTAGAAATGGAGCTTTAAAAACTTGAATATAGTGAGAAAGGTCTTTACTTAAATTTAACTTTCTTAGGGACTACACAGTGCGTCAAAATACGTATCTCAGTGAAGGGAAAGGGTTAAACAAAATATAAATTTGAATTTAACAAGACTACAGGGGCCTCATATTTCTGCACCTTTCTGTGTCTGTATGTCTGTAACCAAAACAAACTTGACCTTTAAACTAATAATATTTGTTAGAAAAACAAAAATTAGAATAAAGAAGACTATTGCCAAGCAATCTATGTCCCCCACCGGCTCCACAATTGTCAGAAATTCCACCATTTCAGAATATTTTTTTTATTTGTTGCCATAGCTAACCAGAATTTTTGACAGTAGGAACAAAATGAAATGATGTGGGTAATGTCCATATTGCCATCTATCCATGTTCCAAGTTTCATGAAAAAATATTAAGAACTTTTAAAGTAATTGCAGGATCCAAAAAAACCACCATTTTCAGCAGTATTTCTAGTCTATTTGTTGCCATAGCAACCAGAATTTTAGACGTAAGAACAAAATGAAATGACGTGCATAATGTCCATATTGCCATATATCCATTTTCCAAGTTTCATGAAAAAATATGAAGAACTTTTAAAGTTATCGCAGGATCCAGAAAAGTGTGAAAGACTCACAGACAGACACACAGAGCGAAAACCATAAGTCCCCTCTGGTGAAACCGGTAGGGGATTAATAAATACCAAACTTAATAGACACTGATCAATTGCAGAACTATTAATAAGCTTTTCATGGCAATTTTTAAAACGTATTTACCTTTAAGATTTACATAAATCAATACCAAACACAGTTTTTTTTTAATACAAAAAACAAAACAAAAAACATTGTTACTCAAATTTGAATAAGCGAATTTCTTAAAAACAATTTATATTTAAAGCATACAATTTATTCAAATGCCTACCTTTTCCTCCTCTTCCTGTGTCACATTGTACGAGGCTACAAGATGGTCCAGTAGGTGGCGTGTAGCGGTGACAACCAGCCTCCTCAACATCTCGAGCACCAGGTAGTCAATGGAGCATAAAAACGAGGCCAGCCGCTGCAGAATCTTACGCCAGTCAGCAATCTGCGCATAGGTTGGCTTGTCACCTGGATGAATATGAGTAGGTTTTGAAAATCATAAATTATCAAACAACAAGAGGGCCTGAAAGGCCAAAAGTTGCTCACCTGAGATAACAAGATATTATTGGGACAATTCTTCTGACCAAGTTTCACGAAGATGGGAAAATAAATGTGGCCTCTAGAGTGTTAACAAGGTTTTACTAAAGCCATATAAGGAAAAATGCCCCGCCCCCTGGCAGCCATGTTTTTCAACCAACCGGCATCATTTGTGAACTCGTCCAAGATATTATTGGGATGAATCTTCTGACCAAGTTTCATAAAGATCGTACAGTAAATGTGGCCTCTAGAGTGTTAACAAGATTTTATTATAGCCATATAAGGAAAACTGCCCCGACCCATGGAAGCCATTTTTTTCAAGCTAACATAATTATTTTCGAACTCATCCAAGATATCATTGAGACCAATCTTCTGACCAAATTTCATGAAGATTGGACAGTAAATGTGGCCTCTAGAGTGTTAACAAGGTTTTACTATAGCCATATATAGCCATATAAGGAAAAATGCCCCGCCCCTGGTGGCCATGTTTTAAAAGCAACAAAAACCATTTTTGAACTCATCCAAGATATCATTGGGACAAATCTTCTGACCAAGTTTCTTGATGATCGGAAAATAAATGTGACCTCTAGAGTGTTAACAAGGTTTTACTATAGCCATATAAGGAAAATAGCCCCACCCCCGTGGTGGCCATGTTTTTTAAGCCTACCGGCACCATTTTTGAACTCGTCCAAATTATTATTTGGATGAATCTTCCGACCAAGTTTCATGAAGATCAGACTATAAATGTGGCCTCTAGAGTGTTAACAAGATTTTACTATAGCCATATATAGCCATATAAGGAAAAATGCCCCGCCCATTGGCAGCCATGTTTTTGAAGCAAACGGAACCATTTTCTCACTCATCCAAGATATCATTAAGACAAATCTTCTGACCATATTTTATCAAGATTGGAAAATAAATGTGGCATCTCGAGTGTCATCAAGGTTTTACTATAGCCATATAAGGAAAACTGCCCAGCCCCCTGGCGGCCATGTTTTTCAACCTACCGGCATCATTTTCAAACTCGTCCAAGATATTATTGGGTTGAATTTTCTGACCGAGTTTCATGAAGATTGGACCATAAATGTGGCCTCTAGAGTGTCAACAAGATTTTACTATAGCCATATATAGCCATATAAGGAAAACTGCCCCGCCCCTTGGCAGCCATGTTTTTCAAGCAAAGATTACCATTTTTGAACTCATCCAAGATATCAGTGGGACAAATCTTCTGAGCAAGTTTCATGAAGATCGGAAAATAAATATGTCCTCTAGAGTGTTAACAAGGTTTTACTATAGCCATATAAGGAAAAATGCCCCGCCCCCTGGGGGCCATGTTTTTCAACCAACTGGCATCATTTTTGAACTCTTCCAAGATATTATTGGGATGAATTTTCTGACCAAGTTTTATGAAGATCAGACAATAAATATGGCCTCTAGAGTGTTAACAAGATTTTACTATAGCCTTATATAGCCATATAAGGAAAAATAGCTCCGCCCCTTGGCAGCCATGTTTTTCAAGCAAACGTAACCATTTTCGAACTCATCCAAGATATCATTAAAACCAATCTTTTAACCAAATTTCATGAAGATTGGACAATAAATGTGGCCTCTAGAGTGTTAACAAGGCAAATGTTGACGCCGCACAACGCACAACGGACAACAGACAAAAAGCAATCACAAAAGCTAGCCATGAGCACGATGTGCTCAGGTAAGCTAAAAAACTTGAAACGTATCCTAAGCGGGTTTTCAATGTTTAAGTCATATATTAAATGGGCCGTTCTCTGTGAAAAGGGGGTAAAATGCATGTGCATAAAGTGTCGTCCCAGATTAACCTGTGCAATCTGCTTTACTGGTATTTTTCGTTTACAGAAAGTTTCTTCTTAGCAAAAATCTAGTTTAGGCAGAAAGCGTACTCTCTGATGAGCCTGTGCAGACTGCACAGGCTAATCTGGGACGACGCTTTAAACACATGCATTAAACTCCCTTTTAACAGAGCAGGGCTCAAATGTAAATAACTGTGCAATCCCAAGCTTGTTCTCCATACAGGCTACCTACCGGTACATACAAAGTTGAAAATCATGTACGGTATTAACAGCTATTATTTGAAAAAATATCATCGTTGGATACAATTGGTCAGAATTGTTTGTACATACCCATTTATTGGGTTTTACCAAAGTTGTGGAGACCTGTACAACTCCTATTGATATGGGTAAGTTTTAACTGCATGCCTTTCCACTGAAGGACAAAATATATATGATGCATGTGCATAAAGTGTTGTCCCAATCAGCACAGGCTTATCTGGGACAACACTTTCTACCTAAACTGGATTTTTGCTAAGAAGAGACTTCCTCAAAACAAAAAATACCATTACAGTGGAAAGTGTTAACTCTGATTAGCCTGTGCAGATTGCACAGGCTAAACTCTGACAACACTTTAGGCACTTGCATCAAGTCCCAGAGTGTGGCTCATATCCCATACTTTTGTTTTCATCCTCCTTTTTCTTGGCGAGTGGTTTCACTCCGTACTTGGCCTGGATACGAAGGGCCTTGTTGGACAGGTCAGCAGGCCCGTCAGTCTGGGGGACCTTGATCTTCACCTTGCGCGGGCTGCCTGGCCGGATACCATGGGTGATCCCTTCCATCTCCGCAACAGTCTGAAATAGGTAAGCGTTGGTTTGTTTATTTGTCCGTTTGCAGGTTTTAACAGCATTTTCATCTTATCACAGTAGTAATTTAAGTACTCAAACTAACACTTTTACTGGGCAGGCTTCACTAATCTGAACCGTGGAAATAAACACACAGTTCTTCATCTGAGCTAATAATCCAAAATATAAAGAAATAAACCTCTATCCAAACTTAATTTATTGAGCTGAAACTTATTTTTAGTAACAGTGACCTTGCCCCCACTAGCCCCAAACACAATCACTTGCTGGGTCAGCGTGACCCACTAGCCCCAAACACAATCCTTTGCTAGGTTGACCTTGACCCCACTAGCCCTAAACACAATCCCTTGCTGGGTCGACCTTGACCCCACTAGCCCCAAACACATTCCCTTGATGGGTCAGCGTGAATCCTACATACATACAAAATGTCACCAAAATATCTCTATCTTAACCCTTTACCACTTAGATGCATATTTTTACGCACTTGTAGTCCCTTTGAAAATAAAATTAAATTAAAGACCTTTCTTTCTAGATTCAAGTATTTAAGGCTTCATCTCCAAACCTTAAATACTGATGAGCAGCAAACAGCACATAACCTGAACAGAGTGCGAGTTACTCACAGGCTGTTCTGGCTTTATGCTGTTTGCACATAGCCATTTTCACTTTGCATCTAAGTGTGAAAGGGTTAAGTTATCGAATGTTAAAAATTTATTTACATCAAAATGATTATTATTAGGGATGTCAACGAATATCCGAATATTCGGTCACACACCGAATATTCGAATAGTATTTTCCGAATCGAATATTCGGAAGAAAAACAATCAAGTTATTTCAAAGACTTTGTATTCATGAAATTTGCTTCAAACATTGTTAAAAAAATTGTTCCTCATCTCAGTGTTTATTCCGGTAGTCGCGCTAATGCGTCGCTATGGTGATGACAGTGCACATGTCATAAATCCTGCTAATTGCCTACCTTTAGGAAACTTTAATTGACCAAAGACAGTCACTTTTTGTCAAAATTATGATAGGTGCAAATCGCATCAGCAATTAAAACACCGACCCACACTTGATCTAATGACTCGAATTACTTTTATTAAAATGATCAAAGATTAAATGAGTAAAGGAAAAGCCGACTTGGTGTAAAAACAAATAAGAACTAATTGCAAAAGATTTTTGATTGACGTAAATCGTTTTCTCCAATCTAAAATGTGTTTTTTTTGCTCCAATTAAATTGAGTAAAGGCGTATCGTATGGATACAATCACGTTGTCCAATCAAAAAAGCTTTTAGAAAATAATTTACTCAACCTCTCATGAGTATTTGCGTATCGTAAGGTCCAAACTTTAATTAATTACTCAATATTCAATCAGGTACTTCACTTAAAGAAATGATTTTGGTATTTCGCCCAATATGTACAATATTAAAAGTTTAAAAACAGTTTGTATCATTCAATTTTAACAATTACGTCTAGCTATTAACAGTCATAAAGGGACTGTCCAAAAGATTAAAGCGTCGTTCGACGCAAATCAATATTTTGGGAAACTACGAGGATTGCTTATATACCTAAATAATACCTCCGCATGTGATGTGAGCGTGGATGGTGGAGTGGTTAAGTCGGGAGACATTTTACTCCAAGCTTCCATGACTCTAGGGGTCAGTGGTTCGAGCTCTGTGGAGGTTAACGTTTTTTCTTATTTTTTTAAATTGTATTCTTATTTTTTACTGGAGATTTTTAGTTCCAATGTTTAAATTTATCAATATAAAGCATTTAAAGCAGTTAATGACAAGCTTTAATACATGCCAAAATCTGTTGGACGGCCCCTTTAATATCAAAATAAACAAAAGTCACCCAAAATTATCAAATTTATATGAACGTTTTGAATATTTTGACGTTATTAACTGCACCTTGAAGAGCAATGCCTTCTGGTTAAGGACTCTGTCAGTATGCCTTGTTTGTGGGGGATTGGGCTCATAAGCCAATACCAAGAAAGAAGATGGCATACTGGCTTGAATCATACCTAGACTTATTTTTGCAATACTTGTATCATGTTTTTTCTAGTCTTTACCTAGTCATTGTTTAAGTCTGATGTTCTTAGCCAGTTATGCCAAAAAAAATAAAATCATAAACCTTTTATGCCTTGTCTGATTTTAATTGAGTATAAACACTGAAAGCTAGACGTGGCTGTTACCGTTCAATTCCCACAAGAATGAACGCACCTACCTTCCAATTCGCCGATTCCCCCACCCATCTCCCTTTCAATGAAGAAAAAGTCCGATTCCTTTGTTCGATCAAGTTTTTAAACAAATAATCACGAATATTTAATCAACGTCTTATAAAAAATAATCAACAAAATCAACTTCGAATTAGCGACGGCAACGCTGTGTCAATATTTAGTCACTTCCAGTGAACTTTTGGTAAAAACGAAAGTAGAATACATGTACATAGAGTAATGGTACGGTAAACAAAGTTGATTTTGTTGATTTTTTTCCAACAGATGTTGACCGAATATCCGAATATTCGTTCGGAAGGATGATCGATTATTCGCATACCAAAATCGGTATTCGTTGCCATCCCTAATTATTATCATTGGTCAAATGGAAATTTGAAGGACATACTGCACAAGACTCCCATGCAATTTCAATGATCTTGTCACGCAGTGCGCTCAGCTGTTTCCAGGACATGTCGGTCTGCTCTTGCTGGACGCCCTTGAACTCGTCCAAAGTCAAGGTCGCAGACTTGTCGAGCTTTATCAGGCAGATGGCACTGTCTCCCTTCCCGAGGCCTGTGAGACTTCCTGATGCCGCCTCACACAGGCTACGAATGTGGATCAAACAGCCCTGTAGCACCTCATTCGCAACAAAAAGGCTCTTATACAGCTTGGTCCTGTAATGTATTTATATATTAATTTAATAATTTATACAGTCCAAACTGAGAACAGCAGTGGGTCACAAAAGACACAATAACATCAGAGGTTAGAGACAACAATGCAGATTCATTTCAGTCTTTACTTTTCACACCCCAAAATGACTTCTCCTGACCGCTGTACACATATGAAAATGGCTTTCTGAGAAAAATATATTGGAAAATGGCCGCTATAGCCAGGTGACCATTATACTCGGGTTTTATATAGGATGATTTTCGAGGGGGGGATCTAGACTGACTGCTGTAGGCAGGTGACCTCTATTCTCACATGACCACTAAGTCAGGTTTGACTGTACCCATTTATTAATAGGGTGCCTGATGTCTCTGAATTTCTTAAGCCTAATATCATACTACCTGTACATCAAAATGATTTTACACTTCTGATGCTTAATTGGGTTTTATGAAGAAAATGTTGAAGCCAGATGGAAATTTCTTAAGCTTAATTGGCTTGATTATAGCCACTAGGTAAATTGGAGAAAAGCATAGTATAGAGTAGGGCCTTTTATGGTGCAAAATATTTACTTGACAACATAACCATGACTTTTGCATGAGAGAATTAGCCAAAGTAATTGTAAACCCACAACAAAAAGACATTAATGGGCCTATAAACTGTGATAATGCACCAATTCTATCATGGTCTTACTTATATTTCTGCCATTACATTTGAGCTGTGCTTGTAAAAAGGGGGTTTAATGCATGTGCGTAAAGTGTCGTTTCAGATTAGCCTGTGCAGTCCACACAGGCTAATCAGCACAGACACTTTCCACCGAAACTGGATTTTTGCTAAGAAGAGACTTTATTTTTAACAGAAAATATCATAAATAAGGATAGTGTCATCCCTGATTAGCCTGTGTGGACCACACAGGCTAATCTGGGGCGACACTTTACGCACATGCATTAAATCCCTTTTTCACAGAGTACAGCCCATTTATAAACAAGTCAGCCCTGAACTCACTGGCTCTGGCTGCTCTTCTGGAGTCGTATGGCCTTCTTCCACATCTTAAACGTCTTCCACTTACGGAACTTCACAAACACAGGGAGAGAGTTAATGAAGTAGAAGAGCCGCCGTTCCCACAGCCACCAGAGTATCGGCGTGTTGAATGACTCACCTTCCACGTCTGTGCTGTCCTGTACAACCTGCAGACAGATAAGAGTCTGGATAAATGAAGGTTATAGAAAGGTATTCCAGGCTCAGTCACTGTTTTTGACATGCAATAACAGTAATGAGATCAATGTCCGCATGCTGATCAGCTAAAATTATCACAAACAAAAATTCATTGAATGGCACAATGCCATAACAAAATACTCACACATAATCAATGTCTACTCTACCAGACTTTTTTACCGATGCTGGATACACACATTTGAGTTTCTTCGATATGGATTAAAATTGACATTTTAAATCTATGGGTATTACTGGACTAAAAATTCTTTAAACATAGTTGTCTTAAATTTCAAAATCAGGACTTTGCCACAGGAGGCCAACATTTTTAATTAACTAAACATTCTTTTTACAATATTTATTCTCAACTTTAAAATATATATTTTCAGATTGTATGTTGAGCAATAATATAGTATATAATTGGGCTGCGCTCTGTCAAAAGTTTTTTTTATGCATGTGCGTAAAGTGTCATCCCAGATAAGCCTGTGCAGTATGCACAATATGCCTAAACTAGATTTTTGCTATGAAGACTTTCTTGAAAAGAAAAATATCATAAAAGGCTAATCCGGGACGATACTTTACGCACATGCAATAAACCCCTTTTTCACAGAGCACGGCTCAATTTATTTTCTGGGAGAGCCTGAGCTCTACGGACAATTGACTTCGCTATCCCTGATACACAAGCACCAAAAAACATATTTAGATGGCTATTCACTTTATTCAATAGCTTCAAATATTATTTGTTTACTTATGTGCAGTCTTCACAGGCTAATCAGGGACAATACTTTCCACTTTCATCGTATTTTTTTTTTAAAGGAAGACTTTTCTTGATGAAAATGCAGTTGAGGAAGAATTGTCATCAATAATTAGCCTGTGCAGACTGCAGCTTAATCTGAGACAACACTTTACACACATGAATTCAGCCCCATAATAATTTGGGGCTCAAATTATTTGTAAGATAAGAACAAAAAAGAAACAAAAATATTTGAATTTGCATTGATTTTTTATGACCCCTCTCATAGAAAAAAAGATGGGTCTTATCCCATATGCGCCCAGCACGGCTCAAGACCCGCCTGCGCAGTTGCACAGTCGGTCAGGAGCTGCACTGTCCCTTATGAAGTGACAACATCTTGTGTGGTTTCAATTGCAAAAAGGGTATCCCCAGATCCCACTGCCTTTGTAGGCAAGTTGGTCAGGAGCTATGCTGGCCCCTAAAAGGCATAAGACCCGTTTCTCATGACACAAGTCAAATAAAATGAAAAGATTTGGTATAGCCTTACCCTTGTGACAAATGATGCACTGACAGTCCAGTAGACTTTCTGTGACCGTGACTCATTAGGGGACACGACTTGAAGGTCATAGGGGTCATAACGACCCCGCTTATCGTGGCGGTTTCTTGGCAAACAATACACAAAGTCACCATCATCATGTTTCATTTTACTGGCTTCCTGTGAAAACAAAACAAATTATACATGTTACACGTGTTTCTTTTTTTTTTAATTAGGCATAAGTGTGAAATGGTTTTATGTGGGGCAAAAAATAATGAACAAAGTAAATAAGAGTCAAAAAAAAGTTGTTCAGTCAAAACAATTTTAACAATATATAACAAATAAAACAACAAATACAACAAATCGGGATACAACGAAATTCAGGGATACTATAATTTCCCTATACATTAAAAAAAAGTGACTTTATAAAATGGTAACAGAACAAGAGATGTGATTTCACAAATGATGGTTTCTGTCCCATTTTTAAATCCTTAATCAAAATCTGTGGCCATTTAACAAACAGGTTTGCAATTGTTATGTTTCAAACATATCCCAACCAACATTAGTTTGATGGGATAAGCTGTTTGTCAACAGAGTTGTAGAACAACAAGACTTTTAACTTACATCAATTTAGATGATAAGACGTTGATCAGTAGAACTGTATGTTGCCTACATACTTATTAACATGTATATGTTGTTAAATATGATTTTAATCAGAAATGAAACTGAAGATAAAATCTACTTTAAGTATGTCTTATTTATTTACAGTTATTAGTTGAACAAAACAGTCCGCGACCGATGAGTGGTAAAATTACTGTGCAGTCTGCACAGGCTAATCAGGGACGACACTGTCCACTTGTATGATATTTTTTGTTTCAAGAAAGTCTCTTCTTAGTAAAAATGTAGTTTTGGCGAATAGTGTCGTCCCTGATTTGCCTGTGTGGACTGCACAGTAATTTTACCACTCATCGGTCGCGGACTGTTTTGTTCAACTAATAACTGTAAATAAATAAGACATACTTAAAGTAGATTTTATCTTCAGTTTCATATCTGGGACAACACTTTACGCACATTCATTAAACCACCTTTTCACAGAGCAAGGCTCAAATTTATTGTTCCAGGCAAAGTGTAAAATATTTGTTTTGATGGAGCTATACTGTACATAAAAATGAGCTATACTGTTCATAAAAGTCAAGGAGACACACTTTTTCATCATCAGGAATGTTTTTCAGTTTCTCCATGGCTTCCTTGCAGCCTGGAGCGTGCCGCGCTATTTCCGTCTTCCATCCCAGCTTCTCCCGGAAGGTGTGAATATGAAACATGACGTCATCATTCTCCGGAGCTAAAAATACATGAAAACATTGCTATCATGAGCCACATAGAGGTTATAAGGTAGCATTTATTTGTTAACCCTTTACCACTCAGAAAAGAATTTTGACGCATTTGAAGTTCTTTAGAAAGTCCTTTCTTAATATATTCTAGTTTGAAAGGCTTCATTTCCAACCCTAAGATGCTGACGAGCAGCAAACAGCAACCAAAACTTGAACAGACTGTGAGTAACTCGCAGTCTGTTCTGGTTTTATGCTGGTTGCAAAAGCCATTTTCACTTTGCTTCTGATGGGGAAAGGGTTAACTATTATTTAGTCACTGAAATGGAAGAAGATAATATTTTAATGAATGCTTGTATGAATGAAAATACATAAAATGTCTCTCTTTACAGTGATGACCTTAGAAGAATCACAACAACAATGCGCTCATATTGCCTTTGATGTATGCTTTTTTTACATTTTGTTTGATTTAAAGAATTTATTTAAACAAAATGGGCGATTTACCAAACTGACATTTGTCCACCATTCACTACTTTGCATACAAAATTTAATAAAATGTTTGTATTTGAAGCATGTCTTAGCAGAACTAGGCTTAATGACTGTATTTAAGATGTTATGAAGTCCCTTCTAACCATACCTCCCAACTGATTTAACCCTTTACCACTTTACCATTTAGATACGTATTTAACCCTTTACCACTCAGATACATATTTAACCCTTTACCACTTTACCATTTAGATACTTTTTCAACCCTTTACCACTCAGATACATATTTAACCCTAAAATTACCATTTAGATACGTATTTAACCCTTTACCACTCAGATACATATCTAACCCTTTACCACTTAGATACGTATTAAACCCTTTACCACTTAGATACATATTTAACCCTTTACCACTTAGATACGTATTAAACCCTTTACCACTTAGATACATATTTAACCCTTTACCACTTAGATACGTATTAAACCCTTTACCACTCAGATACATATTTAACCCTTTACCACTTAGATACGTATTTAACCCTTTACCACTCAGATACATATTTAACCCTTTACCACTTAGATACATATTTAACCCTCTACCACTTAGATACATATTTTACCCTATACCACTTAGATAAGTATTTAACCCTTTACCACTCAGATACGTATTTAACCCTTTACCACTTAGATACATATTAAACCCTTTACCACTCAGATATGTATTAAACCCTTTACCACTTAGATACATATTTTACCCTTTAACACTTAGATATGTATTTAACCCTTTACCACTTAGATACATATTTAACCCTTTACCAACAGATACATATTTAACCCTTTACCACTTAGATACATATTTAACCCTCTACCACTTAGATACATATTCAACCCTATACCACTTAGATAAGTATTTAACCCTTTTAACACTTACATATGTATTTAACCTTTTACCACTTAGATACATATTTAACCCTTAAACACTAAGATATGTATTTAACCCTTTACCACTTAGATACATATTTAACCTTTTACCACTTATATATGTATTAACCATTTACCACTTAGATATGTATTTTACCATATACCACTTAGATAAGTATTTAACCCTTTAAAACTTAGATAGATATTTTGACGCATTTATAGTTCCTTAGAAAGTAACATTTAATTAAAGACCTTTCTAACTTGAATCAAGTTCAAAAGGCTTCATTTCCTACCTTTAGATACTGATGAGCAGCAATCAGCATAAAACCTGAACAGACTGTGAGTTACTCGCAGGGTGTTCTGGTTTTATGCTGTTTCACATAGCAATTTTCACTTTGCTTCTGAGTATCAAAATTATATTCCAATTGTAAAAAAATGATTCACTTAAGAATTATATTTTATAACTCACACAGGCAAGCCCATACATACAATAAGTTCAAGTGCCATTCCAACTATATTTATGCCATAGCTCTAGTTCAATGTGTGCAGGTCATGTACAATTCATCAAGCACAGATTTCCAGCAAATAAAGTATTGAATTAATATTTAATTTAGCTTGTTTCTGATCTCAACAATTTCTAAAAATTGTTTCCAATACTTCGACAAAATCTTAAGTTGTGAACAAGCTGCATGACTTATTACTAAAGCAGAACTATTGTGTTAACAAGGCAAATGTTGATGACGCACAACGAGCGAAGAACAAAAGGTGATCACAAAAGCTCACCATTGAGTATGTTGTGCTCAGGTGAGCTAAAAATAATTGTAGTGTATTAATTAAAGACTTGTTCTAATTTTTCCTGAACATTTATCAAGTGCCTTGAAAAATCGCTTTAATGCAATTCAATAAATAAAATCAACATTGCAATGTACTAAATAAGGTACTATTTCCAACCATCACAATTAAACTTTGTAGAGAAATATTTGCTATTTAAAATGTTACTTCCAATAACACAAATAAAAGCCAAATTAAATATGCAAAACAATAGTCAAATCACAATACAAATGATAAAACCTCATGCAGCTTAAAACAAAAAAAAACAAAAACACACAGAAAGCTTGAAAAATGCATGGCTTCTGAATTTGTTTGTATGAAGCCATTTTTTGTTAAACAGCACGTTTATCATTTTGCAAACCAAACTTAACCATATTGGAGTTGATTTTTTATGCTTAATGCATACACATGTTTTCTGAAATGCCAAGTAAAAGTTTAACAATTTAGCCTTTTACGATGGATCATTCCCTTTATCTTAAAATCTTTTCCAAAAGATTATTTTTTGTAATTGACAAATATTTCATATACATTTGTTACTCAGAAGTTAATTTTGACTTTTCATATATAAATTTCTATTTGTCTTTTCCAGATCTATGACAACGAAACTGAACAAGCTGCGGTCTAAAATTTTTCAAACCTGCCAAAATATTAAATATATCCATTTCTTTCCTATTTGCACCATGAATAACAAGAACACCGCATAACGAGTGCCAGGCTTGGCTGCGAAAGCTTGTCAGAATTTGTTTTTAAGAGGTCACAGTGACCTTGACCTTTGACCTAGTGACCCAACAAGAGATGTGTTTGTCAGAAACACAATGCCCCCTACTGCCCCACTTTGAAATAAAATTTATATTTATCATTTGGCAGGTATAGACATCATCTCCCTTTAAAGCTTTATTACTTCTCTTGGATTTTGTCCAATCCAACTGGGGGTGGGGGGGGGGGGTGGGGGGTTGAGGATCTGTAGACAGTCAAAAATGACCAAGTCAGACATCACTGACAACCAAGGCCTGTAGTTTATCAAAGAGATCATAGCCAGAGTTCATCATGTATGTATGGACATAAGTCCACTGGTATTTAATGAAAACTAGCATTCACAAATTAGAACAGGTAAGAAATGATAATTATATCAAGAGATGTGTTCGTCAGAAACACAATGCCCCCTATTGCGCTGCTTTGAAATAAAATTGCTATTTATCATTTGGCAGGGGGGAGAAGGGCTCACAGTCAATTATGACCATGTCAGACATCACTGACAACCAAGGCCTGTGGTTTTAAAGAGATCATAGCCAGAGTTTTTTTTTTCTTTTTCATAAAATGGCTATGTTCAATATTGAATAATTCTCTCCCTTTTTAAAGCTTATTACTTCCCTTAAATTTGTATTTTTTACCGTAGACCGTAAAGGATGACCTTGAGCTTTAACCACAATGTGTTTGTCAGAAACACAATGCCGCCTACTGCACCGCTTTGATTTATTTAACAAAAATATATACGTGGGCAGGTCAGATAACTATGTCCATTTAAAGCTTATTACTTCCCTTTACTTTGTTTTTTCGACCCTAGACCTTGAAGGATGATGCTCACCTTGAAATTTTACCACTCAAAATGTGCAGCTTCATGAGATACACATGCATGCCAAATATCAAGGTGCTATCTTCAATATTTAAAAAGTTATGGCCAATGTTTTAGCACGACGCCTATGGCGGACGGCGGACAACGAGCTGGCTATGACAATAGCTCGGGTTTTCTCCGAAAACAGCCTCGCTAAAAATCAGGTGAAGAAATATGAATTGTTATGAATATTTAAATTATTGCCGATAGATAAACAAACGTTTGATAAACGTTACACAGAAATAAACTTATATTAAAATTAAATTATCCTTAAAGCTATATATGTTGCAAAAGAGAGAAAGAACAACATGCAAAAACAGCATAACAATGATGCGTTTTATCAAACGTGCATAAGAACACAAAGAAAAATAAAGGTAAAAGCACACTGTAAACACAGAATGCAATAAGTACAATAATACATGCCTAAGTACAGATATTTGTCTGAAATCAAAATTATAATAGTGTAAAAAACAAGTCACATTTAAAGCTACCTTTAAAAGTATGTGTCATATGTTATGACAAATGTAGGCAAGGTCATGTATAAAAATATATGCCCAGACATCATATCCAGTAAGTTTGGTGAAGTTTCTCAGAAAATTCAATTACAGTCAATCTTGTATTAAGAGACCACTCAAGGGAGTAATCAAAAGTGGTCTCTTAATAAAATGGTCTTTAAATAAAAAAGGCCATTCTGGAAGAATGCTTACCCTCAATTTTTATCTATATGAAGGATAATCTCTTTTGTCAACAATGATTTTAACTTTTATAATAAAATGAATATAAACACAATACATAAACAATATTTTACTTATAATGTGTTTTATTTTTTCACTTATTATAAATTATCATATATTATAAATGAATTGTGTGTACATATTTATTTGCAAAAACAACATAGACAAGGAAATGCTTTTCGCGTTTTTTTTCACCTGACACATAATTTTCCACGTCTTTAAGCACCTCGGCTTTACGCTTAAGAATGTTCTGAATTTGAGTTTCACCGACTCCAAACTCATCTGCAATTTTACGTGCACTTTTACTCTTTGACAATTCCAAAACCCGAATTTTCTCCTTCAACGTTAACACTTTTCGTTTTGACATTTTAATTTCTGCATGTACGCTTAAGGAAATCTGACTCGTTTATGATACATAATGAGCTGAAAAAATTAAAACACGTCAATTGAAAACAAACAAACAGACTTGATTGGAAAATTTATTAAGTAAATAACAATGTGATTGGCTAACAAATATCTACTAATTAGCATAATTACAAATTGGTAATGTACGGATTTCGACAGATGTTGCCGATTAATAGTTTATTTTCCGCACTTCTCAGAAATGTTTGTCGCGTACAGTGCATTGTTTCTGCACCTGTTATCTATACTCGAGAAAAATAGGCATTGTCTCTTAACATTCCACATAGTAAACTTTTTAAGCTGTAGACTGTGCGTAAAACGTTCCTCTATTATTGAACTCAATAAATTGATATGCAGTCTACAACAATAACGGTCAGAACCGGTCAACGAGACAAAGCATAATCATCATGGTTGGTGTGAAAACAAAGCAGCGGTGTAACAGTACATCTTATCGGCTTAGATAAACAATTAACACGGATTTGTCCCTGAAAGATCAATACATTAACCACTTTTACCTCCTAGTGGTCGCTTAATTCAAGATTTGGACATCAAAATACATAGAAATCAGCGGTCGCTGGTCGCGTAAGACAAAAGTCGCTGAATACAATATCATTATATAGCCAAAAAGCTCCGTGGGATTTCAAAATGGTCGCATAAGACAAAGGTCGCTTAATACAAGTGGTCGCATCCACAAGATTGACTGTAGTTGAGAGAGCTGAAACTGTGTTTTTGTTATAAACCAAAGGGAATTACTGCATGATTTGGCTGGTTATCAATCTAAGCGTCCATTTTATTTCAAAAAACATTTCCAGAAAATTAGGTGAAGATTTTATGAAAACTTTATGAGTAAGAGAACAGAAACGGCGAATTTAGCATTTTCTGTATAAAGAAACCTGAAGAGTACAAATCGCTGGTAATCAAACAAGGCCTCCATTTTATGTCAACTAAATTTCCAGAAAGTTTGTTTTTGTTAGAAGTAAATGCTAGCAAAGTTTTGTCTTTGGTAGAAATTATTACAAAATATGGCATGATGGAAATCTAAAGCCCTCTGTCATGATACTTAAACAAACAAGAATTTAAACAACATTTTTTACAGGCACAAATAATTTGCCTCTGTTACGAAAAAGAAAGAGCGAGCAGTAATTTATAATTATTTTTTAATGTCTGTAAAATGTTAACATCCAAACCTCTATTCGGCAGTTAAAATACAGCAACCATTAAATTTTATACTTCTTCATTAACATCATTAAAATGTTCAGACTCACCTGAGTCATCATACACATTCTTTTTCATGTAAGATAGAATTTTAGAGGCATCCTTCTTCGTTGACACAGATTTTGACCTTGAACCTGACCCTGGCCTTTGACCCGACCCAGGTCTGACCCCTGACGAAGGTCGTTCTCGTTTGGCAATAATTGGGATCTCCCCAGACATACGCATTATGTCTTCTTCCGTCATTTTGGAGAGTTCTGGACCGTCGAGTTGCGTGGTTGGTATTTCGGAAGAGACGGGGAGAGCTGTGGAGGGGGTACGGACAGGGGGCTTGCTGAAAGACACAGTGCGCTCCCCTAGCGGAGGAGGGGACAGCTGACTCTGGCCATCATCAAGAGGGGTCGGGCTGATACTCTGAAGATCTTCAGAAGAAAACAATTACAAATTTAAAATATTTTTGTTTACCTATATTCGGAACAACAACAAAAAAACTCTTTTGAATCAGCACAGCATAAGCAACTAGAGACATTAAACTCTTAACTGAAACAATATCGAGCAGTCCAAATAATATATATCAATATATAGAATTTAACGTTACATTCTTCGAAAAGGCTGTGCCACACATATATAAGTTTATTAGAAAAGCCATAAATACATATATGTCATGCTGACCTTGTGTTGATGATAATAAAAATGTTGTTAATTTCATGATTACAAACATTATGCATGATAATTATTGACCATAATCATTTTTTATATTAAAAAATTCAGAATACAAGTACATGTACATTACAAACATTCTAATAATAATTATTTGCACCATGACTTTGTGTTTCTATAACAAGATGAAGTCTTGGATCTTTAATGTTCTTTGTCAAGATTAGAAGCATGGTAAAATTATCAAAATGGGCAATGGTAACCTGACACGGCAGATGTATCACAGAATAACTATAATTGGAACTGTTCAATTGTTTCACAACAATTTTGTGAGCTAAACGCTCTCAGAAAACAAGGCTTTATGCATTTTCATAAGTGTCATCCCTGATGAGTCTGTAGAAAACGTTGCACAGATAATCATGTGCAGTTTGCAAAGAAAAATAAGGCACTACATTTCCCACTTTTATGGAATTTTTCGTCTAGAAGAAATGTCTTCTAAACAAAAATTCAGTCTAGGCAGTAAGTGTTTCACAGATAAGCAACTCTGGACTGCACTGGCCAATCTGGGCCAACCCTTCAAGCACATGCATTTATCTCACATTTGCCAGAGCTTTCCTCACATATAGCTAGCAGCAAAGGTGGCCTCATACATGTAAATGAGGCAAGTTCTGGGAAAACTGGACTTATGCATGTGCGTAAAGTGTTGTCTCAGATTAGCCTGTGCAGTCTGCTATTTGGTATGGTATTTTCTGTTGAAATGAAGATCTTTTCTTAGTGAAAATCAAGTTTAAGTGGAAAGTGTTGTTTCAGATTAGCCTATGCAGTCTGCTATTTGGTATGGTATTTTCTGTTGAAATGAAGATCTTTTCTTAGTGAAAATCAAGTTTAAGTGGAAAGTGTTGTTTCAGATTAGCCTGTGCAGTCTGCTATTTGGTATGGTATTTTCTGTTGAAATGAAGATCTTTTTTTAGTGAAAATCAAGTTTAAGTGGAAAGTGTTGTTTCAGATTAGCCTGTGCAGTCTGCTATTTGGTATGGTATTTTCTGTTGAAATGAAGATCTTTTCTTAGTGAAAATCAAGTTTAAGTGGAAAGTGTTGTTTCAGATTAGCCTGTGCAGTCTGCTATTTGGTATGGTATTTTCTGTTGAAATGAAGATCTTTTCTTAGTGAAAATCAAGTTTAAGTGGAAAGTGTTGTTTCAGATTAACCTGTGCAGTCTGCTATTTGGTATGGTATTTTCTGTTGAAATGAAGATCTTTTCTTAGTGAAAATCAAGTTTAAGTGGAAAGTGTTGTTTCAGATTAGCCTGTGCAGTCTGCTATTTGGTATGGTATTTTCTGTTGAAATGAAGATCTTTTCTTAGTGAAAATCAAGTTTAAGTGGAAAGTGTTGTTTCAGATTAGCCTGTGCAGTCTGCTATTTGGTATGGTATTTTCTGTTGAAATGAAGATCTCTTCTTAGTGAAAATCAAGTTTAAGTGGAAAGTGTTGTTTCAGATTAGCCTGTGCAGTCTGCTATTTGGTATGGTATTTTCTGTTGAAATGAAGATCTTTTCTTAGTGAAAATCAAGTTTAAGTGGAAAGTGTTGTTTCAGATTAGCCTGTGCAGTCTGCTATTTGGTATGGTATTTTCTGTTGAAATGAAGATCTTTTCTTAGTGAAAATCAAGTTTAAGTGGAAAGTGTTGTTTCAGATTAACCTGTGCAGTCTGCTATTTGGTATGGTATTTTCTGTTGAAATGAAGATCTTTTCTTAGTGAAAATCAAGTTTAAGTGGAAAGTGTTGTTTCAGATTAGCCTGTGCAGTCTGCTATTTGGTATGGTATTTTCTGTTGAAATGAAGATCTTTTCTTAGTGAAAATCAAGTTTAAGTGGAAAGTGTTGTTTCAGATTAGCCTGTGCAGTCTGCTATTTGGTATGGTATTTTCTGTTGAAATGAAGATCTCTTCTTAGTGAAAATCAAGTTTAAGTGGAAAGTGTTGTTTCAGATTAGCCTGTGCAGTCTGCTATTTGGTATGGTATTTTCTGTTGAAATGAAGATCTTTTCTTAGTGAAAATCAAGTTTAAGTGGAAAGTGTTGTTTCAGATTAGCCTGTGCAGTCTGCTATTTGGTATGGTATTTTCTGTTGAAATGAAGATCTTTTCTTAGTGAAAATCAAGTTTAAGTGGAAAGTGTTGTTTCAGATTAGCCTGCGCAGACTGGAATGAGGCTGAACTGAGACATCTAAAGAGTGCATGCAGTCATCCCCACCTGGTCTCACGTCCTGGTCCATGTCTGGCCCCATCAGCCCCTCGAGCTCCGCCAGCACCTCGTCCTCCTGGACCTCTGACAAAGACTCGGGCTCAGACACTGTGGACTGGGCACGCTCTACGGGCCTTGGTCTGTGAAGCCTGCAGGGGACCGATATAACACTTGTGTGAGACCTTATATGTTTATTATTATTGATTATAGCAATAACTCAATGTGGCAGAAATATTGGCCCAGTATCATGAATGTTCTCAATTATTTCAGCTCAGCTCTGAAGACGGGATGTGAGTTTAACAATTACAAGTCTCAGCTGTAAGAACATGTACCGGTACATATTCCTTCTCAACTAAGGGCTAAGTAAACTCAAAACTAAACAAAATATTCAGTGAACACCAAATTTAGCATGATGGTCAAACTCACATAAAATAAAAACGGGCTGTGCTCTGTGAAGTGTTCTCCCAGATTAGCCTGTGCAGTCCACACAGGCTAATCAGGGACAAAACTTTCTGATAAACTTGATTTTTGCTATGAAGAGACATTCTTAATCACAATATATATCGTTAAAGCAGAAAGTGTAGTCCCTGATTAGCCTGGGACTGATCTTTACACACATGCATAAAAAACCCTTTTCACAGAGCACCACCTAAATATAAAAAACCCTCAGTATATTGACTTCAGTATGTTTGTGATACAAGGCTAGTATGTTCTTAAAATGCAGGAAAATAAAATGTCATCCACTTTACAATATTTTGTTAATCAGGTCACATTAGACAGCTTTCAACACTAAGCAACTGTCAACTTACTTTTCAACCGAAAGAAGTGGTGTCTCCTCCAAGTCCTTATGTTGTTTGGCTTTGATGATGTTCTGTCGTCGCTGGTAGTCCCGTTTGAACATTGTGGTACGGAAGCTGGTTCCCACTGCCGGCAAAGAGACTCCAGTAGGGGGACGGGGAGCCAGTATGGTCTACAGAAATGGAAGAAAGAATGTCTTTACAGGACCAGGGGCCATATTCATTAAATAATTCATAGACTTAAGTCTCTTTTAAAGAATATTCTTAAAATTGCAATATTCAAGAATTGCTTTAATTTTGAGTAAAACCTCGCATTTACCACCTCTATCTACATCATTCTTCATGTAGAACATTTCCTTTATAACTTAATCACCAATGGTAGCCTGCATATATTCAAATGCTGGACATGCCGGTATTTTTCTTGGTTCTAAATCAATTCTTTATTCCGATGTCTAAGAAGGGGTTGATAAATACGGGCCCAGATTAAACCAGTTTTTGCACTAACTGTTCCAATACGGTGGCATCAGTTTTATTCTGTTTATTGTGTTGTGTCACTTGTCATAAATAAAAGACATAATTCTCCTCCTGTTGGTGAAGCTAAAGTTTCATTTTTTACATTGGTATTTCCTACAGTGGGCAAAATATAAAACTATAAAGGAAATACTGAAGCAAATTAGCAATTCATTTTACAATTTTAGTTTTAAAGTACAATGCAGCCCTAAGTTTGGGCACAAAATCTTGACATCATATTTGATTTTTATTTCTTAAAACACCACTCAAACTATAAATACTGCGATAGTAAGCTCCTTGAAACCTTATTTGGAGACGGAGTGCTCGGCTGGCTAAGGCTTTCCTTTTGTCCGTTGACCTCTGATCCGATTTTCGGCTGGTTACGCTGGGCGTTTGAATTCACCATGCGTAACACCTGGGAGTTGGCAGGACGATCAATGAGGCGTGCCATCAGCATCTCCGCCTTGCTTTGTGGGTCACCATTTCTATGCCGTATCTTCATCTCTTCCACAGTCACTGCTCTAGACTTTTCAGAGACATTCCCAGAGAAATGCACTGCCTAAAAGTGAAGTAAACACAGGTTAAAACAATGAACACTCCTCCCATTTTCCTGGCAACCACTTCAAAGAGTGTAATCATGTAAGAATCAAAAGGAAATCAAGATTGCAATGTTCATGCCAAAAACAGGTTGTTTTTGCCCAATTATACCTTGTTTTCCTGTTATTTAAATTCAAAATGCCATCCACTGTCCTGCCATATCAGAAAGAAAGTGATAAGCATTTATTTGATTTTGATCTTGACATTTTTCGGTGCACATTTACTTATTTGAAACACAATTCCCCCCCTTATTGCGCCGCTTTGAAATAAAATTTCAATTTATCATTTGGCAGGTTTAGAAATTATCTCCCCTTTAAAGCTTATAACTTCCCTTGGATTGTACTTCTTGAATTTCGACCTTGAAGGATTACATTGACATTGACCTTTCACCACTCAAAATGTGCAGCTTTATGAGATGCACATGCATGCCAAATATCAAATTGCTATCTTCAATATTGCAAAAGTTATGGCCAATGTTTTCTGACGGACACACAGACAGACAGACAAACAGACTGACAGTTCAACTGCTATATGCCACCCTACCGGGGGTATAAAAAAGTAAAAATGACTGATTTGCCATAAAAATTACAATATTGATTTCCTTGTAAACATTATCCAACTGCAATAAAAAAAAGAATGTTTGCTCTGCCTTTTTACAGCTGAAATAAAAACTGGTGATTGACTTACTCGATCCCTGACTGACCAGCTGCACCCAATCAAGTGGCTAATGACTGCAAGCCACCAAGTGGCTTCATATCCCTGACTGACCAGCTGCACCCAGTCAAGTGGACAATGACTGCAAGTGACCAAGTGGCTACATATCCCTGACTTACCAGCTGTACCCAGTCAAGTGGCCAATTACTGCAAGCGACCAAGTGGCTACATATCCATGACGACCAGCTGCACCCAGTCAAGTGGCCAATGACTGCAAGCCACCAAGTGGCTACATATCACTGACTGACCAGCTGAACCCAGTTAAGTGACCAATGACTGCAAGCCACCAAGTGGCTCCATATCCCTGACTGACCAGCTGAACCCAGTCAAGTGGCCAATGACTGCAAGCCACCAAGTGGCTACATATCCCTGACTGACCAGCTGAACCCAGTCAAGTGGCCAATAACTGCAAGCCACCAAGTGGCTACATTACTCTGACTGACCAGCTTCATCCAGTCAAGTGGCCAATGACTGCAAGCGACCAAGTGGCTACATATCCCTGACTGACCAGCTTTACCGAGTCAAGTGGTCAATGACTGCAAGCGACCAAGTGGCTACATAAAGTTCCCTCCAGCCTAAATATTTTCTTCATTAAAGTCTGTTAAATATCCAAAATGCTCAGAATTCTGACATAATTATTACCTTACATTTGGTTGAAGACAATTTTGAGCCAGAGAGATTCCTGAAGCTCAGCATCTTTCTTTTATATTACTTTTAAAGTATATAGATATTACAATCAACAGACATAATAATTATAGCTCAATAAACAAGTAGAACAAGTCATAAGCATCATCATCATTGCAAAATAATCTTCAACTTACCAACTGCTTACTTATAAATGAGTCACTTATTGAATTAAAGTTTGCTTGTTTTTAAGAAAAAACACTGTTGAGGTTTATTCAGAATAAATATTACCATCAAAACTAAAGAAAATCAATATTAAATGTGTGGTTTTCTTTATAAATGTTTGTTATGCCCAAGAGAACATTGTTCAAAACTCCCTGCAAAGATTCACATAATTGTGTCCAAAAGAAAGCAAACCATATCTTAATTTGATATTCATTTGGCAATGAAATGTAACATAAAGGCTACCAATGACCTACTGTAACAGTCACAAATACGCCACAAAAAATGTGAAGTATACTGATGAGAGTTATTTGATTGACAGAAGATTTATATAAGAAATGATAGATAAAAAGCAGCGAAATCATATACCTTATTCTTCACATACATTTGGTCTGTTGTCTTGGAACAACAATTTCCGCTTTTACGCAAATTTTCGTTTACAGGAAGCCTCTTCAAAACAAAAATCCAGTCTAGGCAGAAAGTGTCATGCACAGTTTTCCAAGAGACCAGCACAACTGTATTAATTGTTTTCCTTTCAAATAAGCTTTCAACAAAAACTGTTGTGAAAATAGGTCTGCCCCCGTTATGTCAAACTTGAACTTCAAGTACAGAACAAGAACAGTAAAAAAAGTAGTAGACACATTTTCTAAAACTATAATGTTCATAAGTTTTGCTATGATCACATGCAATGTACATGTATATGCTACAATGTGACACGTTACAATAATGATTATTAAAAACTAAAAGCAAAACAAAGAATTAAATTTCATTCTATTTATAAGCAATGGTTTAGATAGTTAGAGCTCAGTAGTCATTCTTAAGGCAATTATTTGCAAAAAACATGCAATATTACATAAAGAAGTAGTTAAAATGAATCAAATTACCTGTTAAAGTGACTAGTTCACAGATTTGTGTATCTTTGAATAAAAGTGATAACTTATCACAAAATACACTCTTTTAAAGGTCTGGGTAACATTGATATATAAATGATGTTTTAATTAATGTACACATAATGGCACAGAAAAAACCCGGAGACAACAAATAACATGGTAATGCTATGAAACAGGTCAGATTATTCATTCTTATGTTATCTAAGATTAGTTCGAAAATGGTTCCGGTCTGTTAAAAAACATAGCCGCAAGGGGGCAGGGCATTTTTCCTAATATTGCTATAATAAAACCTCAAAAAGTCACATTAAATTCAAATCTTCATGAAACCTGGTCAGAACATTAGTTCGAATGATAGCTAGACTGAGTTCAAAAATGGTCATGGTTCATCAACAAATACGACCATCAGAAGGAGTGGCATTTTTCCTAATATGGCTTTAGTAAAACCTTGTTAACGCTCTAGAAGTCGCATTTTTAGTCCAATCATCAGGAAACTTGGTCAGAATATTAATTGGTCTACTGATATCTGGGCTAAGTTGAAAAATGGTTCTCTTCCGTTGAAATACATGGCCGCAAGGGAGCTGGGCAGTTTTCCTTTTATGGCTATAGTAAAACCTTCTTAACTCTAACTCATTAGTTGATATTTTGGCCATGTTTGAAAATGGTTTCAAAAACATTTCAGAAGTTGCTGACCCTTTGGCCCTCTTGTTTATTATACTGTTTTCTTGATATTCAAAATTAATTATATAAGATTATTCCAAACATTATTTAACTTAATACTTAATCATCATGAAACTTGGTGAATATGTTTGTGGGCATAATATCTTGACCCAGAGTGATAAGCAGCCAAATTGCAGGAAGTTTTTGTATGATGACCCTTTAATTATAATCATTGGTAAAATAGACCTTGTCTGATACCTAACTCAACAAGTTTTAACTGCATATTCTTCAAACTTGGTGACAATGTTTAACCCTTTCCCACTCAGAAGCAAAGTGAAAATGGGTATGTGCAAACAGCATAAAACCAGAACAGCCTGCTAGTAACTCGCAGTCTGTTCATGTTTTATGCTGTTTGCTGCTCACCAGTATCTAAAGGTTGGAAATGAAGCCTTTAAAACTTGAAATTAGTGAGAAAGGTCTTTAATTTAATTAAATTTTGTAAGGGACTTCAAATGCGTCAAAATACATATCTAAGTGGATAAGGGTCAATGGCATAATATCTCATCAAGTTTGATGACCGGACAGATTGCCTGATGCCCTCCTTAATTATCCAAAATCGCCAATTTATTTTTTCTGCTCTCTAATAACTGGATTCTGTAAAATACCTGGAGTTTGCCTAAACCAATCTTGAAGAAACTTTAAATGTAATAATATTAAATAAAGATCTTGCTTTTGCTTGAATTTGGGGCTTGGGTCAAGGTCACTGTTTCAAGCGCTGTATAATTTTGTATTTTGTATATTATCATTTTCCATAAACACAATATTATGTATAGTTTAGTCACAAGTGGTATTTTTTGTAAAAATAATTAACTTTCATTATGGAATCAATGATATTTTTTGGTAATTATACCTTCTGTGAACAGGTCCCTGGAAACACTTGTTACGTTATATTTTGTATTGCTATATAGTTTTCAATCGGTAAAGAACTATCATGCAAGATAAGAAAGGTCTAAAATGTTAATGAACTAAGATTATTTCTTGATACTAGTTATGTACATCCAAATCCATGTCAATATGGTAACATTATTGATTACAAAACAATGCGTTTCTTTAATAGTAACTAAAAAATGTAACTCTTGCAAGACCATTTTTGTTCTGCATGACTTATAAAGATACAATAAAAAGCACCATGCTGGATTTTGATGTCATAAAATATATACATACCTGTGATCGAGTCGATTGAGAGGATACTGAACCTTCGAAAAATTCTGTACCCAACTATGTTGAAGTTAAAACATGTATTTCAATGCAGAGAACAATAGGATGACAGTTGAAAAAACATACCCTAACAATTACCTTAACAAATTACACATACTAAACATAATACACTTAAAGGATGAAAGCAGGAGTTTTCGTGGTCCTTTTGCTGAAGATAGAGTTTGGTGCTGTTTGGTAATTTTTTCAGATAGAAAAGTGAATTAGAAACTTGTGTCACCAGTGTTATTAAGAATATATTTCGATTTAAATAGCATGACTTCATTTTGAAAATATTGTTATTTTAGCGATGAAAGCATCTAGATCACAGATATATAAGAAACACTTGTTAAACAATGTTTATCCGGAGACGGTTTCAATAAGCTCTAACAAGTGAGCTTTGATGCGTTATGATTCTCGGAACTTTCCATTTTGCGTGTCTAACATTTTATTCAACCTGATTTATGAATAGTAACTTACTTACACAGATTTATTGAAATGGCCTTCATATAGGTGTTTTACAATAACTTACCGAATACATAAATTTTTATTAAAATACAATAAAACATTGGGTTGTTGGCTAATATTGTTAGCCCTTTTTATGTAAATGGATTTTTTTTTATTTAAAAAAACAGCATCAAAATTTATGCCAATCAAACTTTGTATGCTACTGTCTCTATTTTCATACACAGTATTTAACCAAACACACAAATGTTACCCATATGATTGCTTAACAAAAATAAAACTCTATTTAACCCTGGTTGTTTGTTCACAACAAAGTTGAAACAAATGAAAAACAAAAAAACCTGCTGCTTCCATCCTTAAACACAACATAAAAATCAACTTATTAGAAACAATGTGACTATGTGATTGTACCAACACTAAAATTAGAAAATCTTTCATTTGCTTAATTTAAAATCCAAACATGCAAAACTTTAAAAACATATCAGAGGTTGGCTAAGAGGTCAACTTGGGCAAAACTTTTGCCAAAAGTAGGCTTGTTTTGCTTTATTTTAAGAGCTAAGAGAAATCCATTTCACCCTAATTTTAAAATGAATTCATTAACAAACATTACCTGAACAGCAAACTCTCATTTAAATTCCAGAATACACAATCTATTTATTTGAATAGTTTAAAATCCGAGCAATCCAATGCAGTATACTGCCTGATAGTTTTCACACATCCTATAGTCTAATAGAGCCAATTAATTAATGCTCTATCGGACAGTACGTGCATGCTTCCGGTAATATAGTATTGATAAATGCCTTTTGAAATGGCCACATGTTGATTGTGTTACAAATTTACAGCTTTAACCCACTAGAAACTGGACTCAACTCGGCAGTCACAGCAAAGGCCTTTGATGTTGACCAACACCATTGAAAGGTGTAAATAACAGCATGCAGGTTTTCAGGTTTAAATGACGTCATTCCGTAACATCACATTGTGATTGTGAAAGACTTGTGTATTTAAATGGTTTTATTCTTGTCTCAACTGGAAATATGATTGCAAGGTACAAAGACGGTTTTATTTAGAAAAAAAATCTAATTATTATTAATTTATAATACTGAAAGATGCCCCCCCCCCCAATTTATTTTTTTAAAATCTTTTTTTAAGTGTTTTTTGTCAAGTGGGTGTGGATATAAATATATTACACACTTTCATGCACACTTGACTGCTTTAAGTGATTTCTTTATTTAGTTGTTTTCTTTTACTTTAATTAAAATAATTGAATGAGCAGCACTCTTAATTTTCATCTTGTATTCAAAGATTGCAAATGGTAAAATAATGTAACTTATTACAAGATACACAAGATAATAAAAAAACGACTTCTCATTGATTTCAGCTCATTTCTCTTTAAATGCCAGTCAAGAGAGAAGAGACTTCTCCCTAAAATTTGACCCTAGGCTGACCCCTTCATATGTGTGTAAAATTGCTACAAGACATACAAATCCAATAGGAACACAAACTTAACTCGCTGAAGGTGGTTATTATCAGAGACATACAAGATTGTTTGACAATTAGAAAGAAATGTACAGCAAACATACTATTGCGTCTAATGTGGTGCTCAATAAATGATAAACATTACAAGGGCTGAAGCTCAATACCTTGGTGGGGTATGGAGCCTTAATAAAGCCCGAGTGTTCTGGCACAAAGAGGTCAGGTTCCCCCAGATCCTGGTTTAGCACTGTAGACTCAGAATACTGGGACTGGCTGGCAAAACTGGCCGCAGAGCCACCTCTAGACATCTTTCTGGAACATATGCATTGGGTTGTATGAAAATGGGTCATATGCCATTATGGCCAGTGTAGCTTGAGACCAGCCTGTGCAGTCACACAGTACGGTCAGGAGTTACTGTGTACGCTTTAGAGACTACGAATTTATAGCCCACAGTGTAGCTCCTCTGCAAGAATTTAATTGACTTAAGTCATTATTTACATTTATCTAGCATCGTATAAACCACTTTACAGTAATTGGACTACCAAGACAGCTGATCATTTTTTTAAATATTTATTAAGCACTGTTAACACTCATAGCCAATGTGATTTCATTCTGATTTCACATTTATTGAACTGAAAATGCAATGCCAAGCATTTGTACTTCTTTACAAATACTATTGCCATTACGAAACAAGTCATGGGAGATCACGGTACACAACTTGTTATTTTCACATTTCCAAACATTTAAATACATAAATTGTTTCATTTCAAACTAACTTAAGCATGTTAAGCGAAGACATGTTTCAGATTGAATTCAAAATTATGTGAAAATTGTATTGCAAACAATTATTAACATCGACAAAATACAATGATTATTTGATAATGCATAATCTCTTACGATAATTGTCGGTTAGCGAATACTCATCTTATGGTATATCGAAATGTAATCAAAACATCAAACTTTTGTTGACATCCGCCATGTTGATTTACATTGACAATACCCACAATTCATTTCAAACAAGTGCGTGATACAAAATATCATGCCTTACTGTAACTGTATTATCATCATCCTTGACTGGTTCCGAGCAGTGTTCTTTTAAATGCTGGCGGTCATTGCATACGTGATGATTTAAAGGGATCTTTTCACGGTTTGGTAAATTGACAAATTTGAAAAAAAGTTGTTTCAGATTCGCAAATTTTCGGTTTAGTTATGATATTTGTGAGGAAACAGTATTACTGAACATTTGCCATGGTCTAATATAGCCATTATATGCATCTTTTGACAATTTAAAAACCTAAAAATTATAAAGCGTTGCAACGCGAAACGATTGAATAATTTGGAGAGGTCTGTTGTTGTCGTTTAAATTTGTGAAACTGCGAAGATTGCTTATATAACGTATAAAATACACATCTTATTTATGCTTGGCAGGATAGCTCAGTTGGCTTATGCGTTTTACTTCAGGATTCCGGGGTTCACTGGTTCGAGCCCTGCTACTGGCTACTTTTTTCCCTTTTGAAAATTTTATTTTTGATTTTTACTGGAGCTTTTAAAATTAAATGTTTACGTTTATCAATATAAAGCATTTAATGACAAACTTCAAAAAATGCCAAAATCTGTGAAAAGGCCCCTCGCCAGTACATAATTAGTACGAGTTCTCTCCCTTACACCACTGTTGTGTTATCATGGTATATTCCCATGAGTTACTCCCCTTTGTTGGAAGTTGGCCATTGAAACTGCGTTTTTCACCAAATTGTTGTATCCACTTGAGAGTTAAATAAACCAGTTCATCATTGACTATCTGGCAGTTATTCCTTACTGGCGTGGTGGCAGCACTGTATACGAACCTACGGTCATCTACAAAACATCTAATCGGAAAGGAACATTGCAAATCATAAACAGATAGAGCAGTAAAAGTCACTGTACTGTGTACATCAAATGTGAACTTGGAACAGTTTAACACCCTCTATTGTGAACTCTGACAGTTTGTGTTTTCGCATTTCACCATGGCCCATACCAACCGTGCCCCTAAACAGTGGCAGTTAACAAGAACTGAAAGTATTACTACCTTTGAGGCATGGCGCCAAAATCTACAATACACATTGTCTCTAGATCCTAATTTTGCAACATTCTTGGTAGATGGAACTACTTGGGGTCGTAAAACAGCAGCTAATCCCCTACGCGGTTTCACAGATGATGGCGGAGAGGGAGGTCGTACTGCTGCTCAAAAAGTGGCGCAACTTGAGCTTATGTTGGGTCAAATAGCCAATTACTGCCCTATTATTGCAAGAAACACTATAGTGCGAAATTCAGTCAGCATTAACAACATATGGCAGTGTATTCGATTACATTTTGGTTTCCAATCTACAGGCGGACATTTTTTAGACCTAGATCAGATCCATTTAGAGCCCAACGAACGTCCTGAGGATCTATACCAGAGGTTGTCTAGCTTTGTGGACGACAACCTTATGAAAGGGGGTGGATTGATAACTCACCACGGCGAAGTCCCAGATCAAGATGAGGAACTGACCCCTACTGTCGAGAATATGATAGTCTTGACATGGTTACGATTGATTCATCCAAATCTACCGGCATTAGTGAAACAAAAGTACGCAACAGATCTTAGATCTAGAACGCTTGCATCCCTTAAACCCGAAATATCGTTGGCGATCTCTAGCCTACTCGATGAAGTTCATTCTCTTGCTGATGCGAAGGTACTCAGGTCATCTTTCCAACGGAAATTACCACCTAAGCGACCAACTTGCCCAATATGCAAGCAAGCAAAAAGACCGAATTTCCAGCATTTTTTGAGTAAGTGTACATACTTACCAGAGGAAGATAGAAAGTACATGAAATCATCTGAAAAAATCCGCTTCACTACATACTCTGACGAAAACGAGGATATTGGTCATGATGATACATTGGACTCTGAAACCCATAGTTTGCAACCAGTTGTAACTCACTGTTCGCGACGCGTCAGCACCAAACAGTCACCAGTCTTGAAAACGTTCTATAGACAGTTTCCCATATTGTTGACATTGGACAGTGGGGCTGAGGTTAGCATGATAAAAAGCTCAGTCGTGCAGTACATTGGAGCTCCGGTGATGAAAACAAACCAGAGCGCGCTCCAGGCTGATGGTGTCACTCCATTACAAATCATTGGGGAGACACATTTCTATGTCTCGAGAGGTGACACTGATCTGAAATTAGAGGCTCTAGTAGTGAATGACTTAGATGTCGATGTTCTAGCGGGGATACCATTTATGTGTACCAATGACATTTCAATTCGACCTGCTAAACATGAAATACTGATCGGCGGCATTGAACATGTTAATTATGGCTCCTCCAAATCTGACTCGCCAAGTAACCGCGTACGACGCACCCAAGCCTTTGTCTTACGAGCTCAGTCTACGTCATCTGTCGTATGGCCAGGTTCCTTCATTGAGTTGAATGTGCCGTCTGATATTGGACCTGAGGACACTGTGGCGATTGAGCCCAAACATGACTCTGGTATTTCCTGGATAAAACCGCAGGTTATCGAATCAGTTGGCGGTTGCATCAGAATCGCCAACGAGACACAGGAACCACAGCGAGTGTTAAGGCATGAACATGTTGGTTTCATAAGGAATACAGAGACAATGAAAGTTGGGGTTCTTACACCCATTACAGGAACACAGCTTAGCCATCAATCAGTTCCCAAATTACACATGTCTAATACAACATGCATCTCAACTGACCCTGATAAAGTGTTGACAGATGAACAACGCATGAAGTTTTTGACATTGGGTGATAAGTATGACGATGTGTTTGCGTCGGATATATCCGGGTACAACGGTGCCGTTGGTGACTTTAAAGCCGTTATCAACATGGGCCCTGTACAACCTCCCCAGCGTAAAGGACGGGTGCCACAATACGCGAAGGACAAGCTTGTCGAACTCCAACAGAAATTTGATGAGTTAGAGAGTCAAGGAGTTTTCAGTCGCCCAGAAGATGTAGGTGTGACGGCTGAATACCTAAACCCGTCCTTCTTAGTGAAAAAACCACAGGGCGGATACAGACTAGTCACTGCGTTTTCCGATGTTGGACGATACAGCAAGCCTCAACCTAGTCTGATGCCCGATGTTGATTCCACTCTACGCACAATAGGGCAATGGAGGTATATAATACAGTCGGACTTAACAAATGCGTTTTATCAGATACCACTGTCAAAGCAGTCAATGAAATATTGTGGTGTAGCAACTCCATTTCGCGGTGTTAGAGTATACACTCGTTGTGCTATGGGAATGCCCGGATCAGAAACAGCTCTTGAAGAACTGATGTGCCGTGTACTCGGAGATTTCGTTCAAGAAGGGTTTGTCGCAAAACTTGCCGATGACCTTTATTGTGGTGCTAACTCTGTCGATGATCTATTGATCAAGTGGGAGCGTGTTTTAGACGCCTTGTCTCGATGTGGGTTGCGTCTAGCACCATCCAAGACTGTAATCTGTCCGAAGTCCACTACAATTCTTGGATGGATTTGGTCTGCTGGCCAGTTATCTGCAAGTCCTCACCGTATTGCCCCGTTGTCTTTGTGTACACCTCCAGATACTGTGAAAGGGTTGCGTTCGTTCATCGGTGCGTACAAGGTTCTCGGGCGTGTGTTGCCAAACTGTTCACGATATGTTAGCCCACTAGACGACCTAGCCGCTGGTAAACAGTCGCATGACAAGGTGGGGTGGACGGACTCCTTTTTAAAATCATTCAAAGATGCACAGGCAGCACTGCATAATCATAAGTCGATTGTCATACCGAGACCCACAGATCATTTGTGGATAGTTACCGATGGTTCCGTGTCTCAGCGTGGTATAGGAGCAACCCTGTATGTGATGAGAAATGACAAGTTGCACTTGGCAGGCTTTTTCAGTGCCAAGCTGCGGAAACATCAAGTCACTTGGCTTCCGTGTGAAATCGAAGCTCTGAGCATCGCGTCCGCTGTTAAACACTTTGGCCCTTACATAATACAGTCTACTGTGTCGGCTTGTGTACTTACTGACAGTCAGCCTTGCGTACAGGCTGTAGAGAAGCTATGTCGCGGTGAGTTTTCCGCTAGTCCGAGAGTGACGTCATTTTTGTCAACTGTGAGTCGTTTCCAGATAAGCGTCAGACATCTTGCTGGCTCTGCCAATGTGCCGTCAGACTTTGCAAGTAGGAATGCCCCCGAGTGTTCTGTGCCAACCTGTCAAATCTGTACATTTATCTGTAATACTGAAGACTCTGTGGTTCGTAACGTCTGCATTGACAGTATTGTGAATGGAACATCGCGTTTGCCGTTTGCTACAAGATCCTCGTGGCTTCAAATTCAATCCGAGTGTCCAGATCTGCGACGTACACACGCGCATCTCAAACAAGGTACTCGTCCCTCTAAAAAACTAACAAAGATCAAAGATGTTAAACGTTACCTTCAAGTCGCATCAATCGCCAGAGATAATTTACTGGTGGTAAAACGCAGTGACCCTTTATTGCCACCATCTGAGTTGATAGTTGTTCCTCGTGCCGTTTTAGACGGATTGGTCAGCGCTCTACACATTAAGTTAGACCATCCATCTAAGCACCAGCTTGAACTTGTGATGAAGCGTCACTTTTACGCGTTGGACTTGATTAGCTCTATTGAAACTGTAACTCGGCAGTGCCACTTGTGTGCTTCATTACAGTCATTACCAGAATCCGCTATAAAGCATACAAGCGAAGACCCTCCAGAAGTTGTTGGCATGTCGTTCGCCGCAGATGTACTGAAACGTAATCAACAAACTATTCTAGTCGTGCGTGAGAGTGTTACCTCTTATACTAAAGCCTGTCTTATTCCTGACGAAAAAAGGGACACTTTAAGAGATGCTTTAGTGTGTTTGTGTACTGAGCTCCATCCATTAGACGGTCCCCCTGCAGTTATTCGTGTAGATCCCGCCCCGGGTTTTGCATCTTTGCAAAGCGACGAAGCCTTGAAACGTCTCAACATCGTGTTGGAGATCGGCCGTGTTAAGAACATAAACAAGAATCCTGTGGCTGAAAAGGCTATACAAGAGCTAGAAAATGAGTTGTTGCGGTATGAACCAGGTGGAGGCCCCGTTACTTGCATGGGCCTTGCTATTGTAGTCGCAAGGTTGAATTCACGTCTACGCCATACGGGCCTGTCTTCCCGTGAATTGTGGACCCAACGCTCTCAGTTCACTCATGTTCAACTCCCTGTGTCTGACCGTGATGTGATCCTCCAGCGGCATGATTCACGTATGAAAAATCACCCCCACAGTGAAAAATCTAAGTCCAAGGCTAGTGTTCCGGTACGTGTTGGTGATGTAAGTGTCGGTGATTTAGTGTATCTTATCTCAGATAAAAGCAAATTGAAAGCTCGCAATAGGTATCTAGTTGTGTCGTGCGATGAAGAGTGGTGCTTTGTTAAAAAGTTCTCGGGAAATCAGTTACGGGCTTCATCCTATAAAGTTAAACGAAGCGAGTGTTACCGTGTTCCGTATGATAAAATGTGTTGCGAAAGGCCTTTAGTGTACTCCGACCCAGACCATGAGTCTGATGACGAATGTGTTCATTCACCAACTGATAGTGGTCCCCCAGCACCTTCAAGCATTCCTGCAACATTGACTACGCCAGAAAGTGTAGAACCAGTTCCAATTATTGTGTATGAGCCGGATATGACGTCATCATTTTGTGAACCCCCCCAAGTACACGTGTCTCCAGAAACAAGTTCTATGAGTATGACCTCGCCCGGTTAGACTGAGCCAGCGCAAAGACCTCAACGCTCACGACAGCCTCCAAAATATCTTGATGATTATGTATTAGAATGATTAGAGTGGTGCAAGTTTGTTTGTCATGTTCAATAGTGTTTGGTTCTCTTAGTATATATGACTGACTTGTTCAATGATTTCTTATCCTTGGTTTTATGATGCAAATTCTAAATATGCAAGATACATGTTATGTACTTAATAGTTGTAGAAGTTAAATATTGTGTTTCTATCATTAGACATTTTTAATCTATTGGGTTTAATTTTCTAATCCTGTACTGATTTTGTATGTGTTATTATATGAAGTATGAGTTGTGTTCATTTGAAGGAAAAGAGGTTCCGCCAGTACATAATTAGTACGAGTTCTCTCCCTTACACCACTGTTATGTTATCATGGTATATTCCCATGAGTTACTCCCCTTTGTTGGAAGTTGGCCATTGAAACTGCGTTTTTCACCAAATTGTTGTATCCACTTGAGAGTTAAATAAACCAGTTCATCATTGACTATCTGGCAGTTATTCCTTACTGGCGCCTTTAAAATTATGTGCTCTATCAAAATTAGTCCGTTTATTCAAAAACCGCCTTTAAGATATTTTGAAGAATCTAGGTTGGGAGGTTGACTTTTTAAATAAAATCTGATGTTTATCTGTTTACGGTGTACTTAATAAACTACACGTATTGTTTCTAAGTTTATTATACATCCATAATAAATATATTATGATTATAGGTGCAACCTAATTTACGGGCAAAAGCTTTTTGATAACCATGTATTTTTAATAAATATATGGACATTTTTGTGTTCAAAATATTATAATTTTTTTAATAATAAAGTTATTCAAACGAGTAACATATGTTCCTAGCTTTAAGATCTGGCATCTTATAATTGTGTGTTTTTTCTAGCCGAAGGAATTTAAAGCTGGTTCGGTGGCTGCGGCATAGTGGATATGGTGTCTGCTTAGTCAGAACAGAACAGAACAGAACAACTCTTTATTTTCACCCAAGTATACAAGGTATACAATAAGGGCAACATGACAAAAACAGGTTTTAACAGTATTATCCGGTTCAAGTTGATCAGCTATAGCATGCATAATGTAAACATATAATACAATACTATAATACACAATACAAAGGGAAACTATTAAGTGGAGTGTTCAAACACAATCAATTTTAACTAGTTTGTTGGGAGGGGGGGAGTGGATATGTCTTTACATGTATATATACAATAGTTATATATCGAGATGACGAATCCGGCAGACAATGATGAAAACAGAAAATGGGAAGTCTTTTATAGGTATTGGGCTTTATAAGTAGATTTAATTCAATGTCAATCACTAGTAGTCGTAGTCAGGTGTAACCTGAGTTTATTTTTCGAGAGAGAGAGAGAAAAGTCCACAGTTGCGATATTTGAATAATATGTACACTATACATAATAAACAATTTACATACACAGAGCAATGCAATACAACACAGATTTTATACTGTATATTGTCGGGAGGCATATTAGCAAAATAACATTTGCTGTGAATAGCAATTAACACCGACATTTATGGATAGCTTTCATTTTATTTACATTAGCTATTTTTATTATGTACATTTTTATCCGATGTTGGCAAACATACAATTTGATTCTAAGAAAAAAAAAGGATAACTTAAATACAGCCGCAAAAACATAAACATAGAAAGGCAGTATAGTAGCGTATAGCCCGTTCCGGGAATAATTGATTTGTTCGTTCGCGCTTTAGAGTAACGAGTGCAAAAAAAGAACACCTGAAGACGAACTCGTGACAGCAATTATCGGATAAAATTAAGCTAAAGGATGGAACGTACCGTTAAAGCGCCAGGTAAGCAGGTAATTTATTTATTAACTAAGCTTAGTAAGTAAATTGGTGTACGGTATCATTTAATAGTCTACTATTTAACTGTCTTTGTTAAGCAGAAAAAGAAATTATCTCCCTTGAAGTTGACATAAAGATAAAACAATGAAATAAATAAACGATAAAGGTTATATTACACTAATTCCGATTCCCATAGGGTCCCATTATAAAACTGACAACTTTCACAGCATTTTTCTTGCCTTTCCGACGTATCAATTTTTCCGAACCTGGTATCATTTTAAAGATGGATCTGTCATCTTCCAATAATTGCAAACAAAAACATACCGTCTCGCAACTTCTAAGAAAGTAAATCGCTGTCGAATGAACCCACCGTAGAAAAACGTGTTTCGGAATCCTAATTTCGACAAAAGCCCCACACAATAGAAAACACACCCTCAAAAGTTCATCTTTTAAGTTAGCTTCCAATCCAAGGCATCAAAGTACTCCAGACACATACAGGATATTACAAATAACCACAAAAGTCATGTCTCACATTGTTAAATGGCTTATATTCAAGAAGAGAAAAGGAACTCTTTAGAAATAGGCACTACTTTCGAATGGACCACGGAGGGATACACAATGATTTAGTGTAATGTAACCTAAAAAATCCGTTACTGGAGAAGCAATACGGAACAACAATAAACATATAATACATTGTTAATGGTTGTCATTTGTCAACTTAGGAAGATCAGGAGGCATTGGGTTGGACATATAATGCGGTTGAGTCGCGGGTCGTTTTGACTCGCGGTATTTCATTAGCGCCCTCTGGATTGTGTTTGTAAACAAACCTGCGTGACCTACTTTTGAATAGTACGAATAAATTTTTGGTAAGTAACTACCCAAAAACAATTTAAAAAATATTTAAAAAATCATTTTAAACCAAAATTATGTAAAAATCCATATTAAAATGAAATTTCCCTTTCAACTTTTCACTTTTTAAGTTCGTCTGCTTGCGATTGCTTAGGTCAGACACTACCAATATTATTCTCTTTGTGAAGGGGTTACACACCACCGATTTTTAATAATTATTTCGATAGGTCAGGCTCTATAAACACTTCGTTGATTTTGAGTCATATTCATCTCTTGAAAGTGACACAGATGATGTATGCTGTGTGTGTAAGAAAAGTAGTCCACCTGCATTGAGAAAGGATGTTTCGGTTGTTTTTGTGAAATGGGGTGAATGTAGTGTGTGTGCACATTGGGTACATCTGAGTCTCTGCACTGATGTGCGTTTTTTGAGGCGAGATAGCTTCTTCAGGTGTCCCCATTGCGCAGAAGAATGAATGAACATGAACAGTTATTTGAATATTTAGAATTAAAATTAGACACTGCTTGAACATAACTGTGTTATTTATTTTATTTGATGTCTTAAATTCCATATATTCTAATTTTTATATACGTTATTGATTGTTACTTTGAATGGTATGTAAGATCTTTATGTTTATTCATGTTAAATTTAATATTAGTGTCGTTTAACCTATTTACCGCGAGTCAACCGTGAGGGAAAATAAACAACAATGGCGGACAGTGGTGTTGTTTTTGTTGATACCGCAGTTAAAATTGAAGGATTTTTGTCATAAAAAGGCTATTTTCCAATGAAGTTAAGTCAGATATGTTTGTCTTATAAATTATTTATCTGATATTTGAAGATGGTTTCTAGACGCAAATGAATATTCCTTAAGTACCGCGACTCACCCGGGTTGCAGGCTATATGCGCATGAAATAATATATATTTATTTATTTCCAACACCACTATTCCTGTGCAGTAGAGTTACTCCCCTTTACGCGGAATTATTACATTGCTGTTACGGTGAATTCGGGAGCGATCTTTTGAGCAGTTTTACGGATATCCGTACGATAAACACAGTATTTGTTTGGCAGGAAGAGAAATCGTCACATTTGGTATCGATGCAGGTATGAATTCACTTAAATCACCTAAATTATTGTGTTAATTATGTCAAAGAAAATCTGTTCCAGATCGTACCCGCGCCATGTCGTACCAGACTTGTCTTCATTTGTAACAAATGTAAAATGTAACTTCTGTGATTGATCATAATCATAAACTTAAAAGCTAAGTTACGTTATTAGTTTTAAGTTGATTATACATTTAGGGAGCATTATAATTCACACACCATCTCATTATTTGTTTTGTTAACGTGTTAAAACTGCTATAATTAATTTCAGTTCTTATTTCATTTACATGATTAGTATACAAAAAATAAATGGATATTATTATATATAAAGGTTAGGTTCTAGAATTAACCTTTGCAAAATTGAGGATGCAATGCTAAGACTCGGTTATTATGTGTCGCAGGTTTTGTGCATACCGGTATTGAAATTCTATTTTATTTACTTTTGTCATGACTGACAAAAATCTATTGGACAGTGATTATGATGGGATTTCACAAATACATGAGCACAGTTACATTGTGGTAAGTAACATTTTAAGCAGTTGTATGTTGAAGACATTGAATTTGATGGTTAACAATTATATCCTGAATTTAAACTTAATTATTTAATATTACAGAATATACACATGCCCCTACTGTAAGAAATAATATTATTGTTGGAAATGTACTTTGTAAGTATGATGACAAAAATATGTATGTGTCTGTTCATTTGCATAGATATCGGACTCTGACGAGACACAACCACCTTCACCTTTTGGTTGACAGGAATATTCCAGTGAAAGATCAGTTGTTTAACAGCCTTTTTGACAAACAGTATGTGTGACTGCATCTTATTATTTATTTTAATATTACTATTAAAATTAAATTGGAAATTACTTCAGTTGGCAAAGGAATTCCAGTTATTTCATCATATGGCGCTACATTAAAAAGATGACTTAAATGGATGAAATATTAAATGCCCTTACAATTGGCTAATTTTGATCTCAGCATGATTTTTTAGCAAACTTTGAAAAAAGAAACATTGAATCAGTAAAAGCTTGTAGAAAACATTTGCGGTTAAATGTTCTGTTCTTTCAGTTTGTCAGTATCACTTAATTAATATTTGCATGCAGTGCACTATTATATTTCAGCATCTTTGGAGTTCCTTTCATGAAGAAAACAAGCTCTTAATTAATGTATCGACAATGATTTACTAAATCCAAGAAGTTGTTTAAAGATATTGAGCTGTTACATACATTCGCCTATTATGAGTTCGAAACTTCTTACAGTAATTATTATAATATTTTTTTAATTATTTTATTATATGTTTATCTTTTTTTGAATAGGTGTGTGTTAAACTATTCTAACAAATAGTGTTTCTGTTTCATCTTACAAAAGTATATAAGATTTAATTTAGCAATGCATTGTCGATCTTTCAGAATTCCTGGTGCTGCCATTCCTAATCAACCGACATATCAGAATTTTGGATAAGAATTCAGATTACTGGCTGCATATTCAACCGTAAGTGTTTTTCCTGTTCAATTTAACTGCTAGTTCATAAATAAAATTTTGTTTAAGAGAAATAATATTACTTAGAAAATGTTCTTAAATACCAGGTTGTATCACATTTGTATTGGGTGGGTGGGGCAGTTGTACATGTTTTGGATGTTGTTTTTTTAAATACTAACCAAATAAGTTTTTGTTTTTTCAACATTTATTCTTGTTTTGTTGTACATTATTTCAACTGTGATATTGAATCACATGCACATTTGCAATTTAGAAAAATCAACTTTTTATTGTCTATTTCAGGAATTTTTGGGTCCTGGGTTGGTGGGGGGTAACGTGTTTCAGACCAGAATCCTGCCGGACCATCCAATTGCAAGGACATCTAACATAGCTGAAATGTATCTGTAATGAATTATTAAAAGTTTGGATAAAAAATGTGTTCTTAAATCCTTATTTTAAACAAATTATACACCCAGGTTGACTATTTTGAAAAAATGAAAAATGACAATTTTTACACATGGGATTTTTCAATGTTTCCACATTCACTAACATTACTTTAGACAATGTAAGATAGACAAACCATACATATTTGGAAATGGTTTACTAATATCTATCAGAAAATGTATAATTTTACTGGGTTTATGTCAATTTTCAAAATCAGTGGTTATTGCTAGTGTGACATTACTGTTGTTTAAAACTTTGAAGGATTATGTTTAAGAATTTGCACACTTCTTTAAGTTGTGTTGTTGAAGTTGTTGATAGAACTGTTTTAAGAGTAAGGTTTGAAGTTGGTGTGTTGAATACACTTAAATACTGTTCTCTTTGTGTTTGAAGGTAGGGACAAAATAAAATGTAGTGTTCTTCACTTCCAACCTGGTCATTTGTACATTTTGTGCATTTTCTTTCAGCATATGGGGTGCCATCGTATCTACCTGTTTCGACTGGGAGGTTATGGTTAGCTGTTCTGATTTTGAACAGGCTACTTCGCTCACGCTGAGGCAAAAGTGTAAGGTATTTTTCCAGTTCAAGGTTCTCTTTGAATATTCTATATGTTCTGGTTTTGTTTGAGGTAGTGAGACTGTTTTGCCATGTAGCTTTATATTGCTCTATTAATTTGTTTTTAATGATTTTATTTGTTTTTATAGTAGTATTCAATTGGTGTTGGTTGTGCCATAAGTCTATAAAACCTGTTGCATTGAGAATTTCTTTTATTTTATTTATCCATTTGAAGTTATTGTCAGGGAGAATCATCATATAGTTATATATCTGCGCTGCAAACTTATTTTGTTTCCCGTTAAGTATTCTAGTCCAGAAAGATATCATTTTTGCTTGAATTGTAATTGATATTGGGTACCTTCCAAGCTCTCCGTGTAAGAAAGATATAGGTGTTGAAGTTTTAGCATATGTGATTTTTCTTAAAAATTTATTGTGGATTCTTTCAAGTATATCAATGTTTTCGTATCCAAATATTTCAGATCCGTAGGTCAGAATAGGGAGCACAGTGTGGTCAAAGAGCTTTATAATGAGGTCGATTGGGAGGCTGGCATTGTTTGCCCTTGTGAAAAGTAAGTGCATGGCTTTGGTTGCTTGTTCTGCTATATGTTTGCGTGCTTTAAGAAATGATCCATTGCTTGAGAAAGTGAGACCAAGATAATGATAGTTGTCTGTTATCTCAATAGGTGTATTACCAATGTAAAAATTGAAGTTTTGTAATTGTCTTGCTCCGAGTATTATTATTTTAGTTTTGTTATAATTAATATTAAGGTGCCAGTTGTTGCAATATTCATGGAAAGTGTTAAGGCTATTCTGGAAGTCATTTTGGCAATCGGAAAGTAATATAGTGTCATCAGCATAGAGTAAAATAAGGAGTTTAAGCCACAATGTTAGGTCTAAGGGGTCGTTTAACTCTACACCGACAGAACCATTCAGATTTAAAGATGATTGCATATCATTCAGGAACAAAGAAAACAGAAGTGGGGAAAGGTTTTCTCCTTGTCTGACTCCAATTTCTGAAATAAATGTAGGAGAGACAGTGCCATTGTGTGAGATACAGGATTTAATATTACTATACATGCTAAAAATGATGTTAAAAAATTTACTGTTTATTGAGGTTTTTAGAAGCTTGTGCCAGAGGCCTACTCTCCATACCTTATCGAACGCCTGCGAGAAATCAATAAATGCACAATAGAGTTTTTGTTTCCGTTTTTTTAGTATTTCTATTAAAGAGTGTAGTGTAAAAATATGGTCGCTGCAAGAATAACCTTTTCTGAATCCTGCTTGGTTTTCATCTAGAAGATTGTTGTTTTCCAAGAATTGAGTTAATCTTTGATTTAGTACAGAGGTGAACAGTTTTCCAAGACAGCTTAATATTGTTATTGGTCGATAGTTATTGGGATCTTTAGAGTCACCTTTGTTTTTGAAAATTGGGATGATACAGTTTTTACAGATATCGAGCATTCGGAACCCATGCATATTTGTTTTTTTGTCTAGGGAAACCCTTGTGAGTGGAATTGAAAGATTTTCCAGGATAACACATTTATCAAGTTGTTGTTGAATTTCTTCGTCAATATCAAACAGGTTGTTAAGGTGTGGGTCAGAGCGTATAAAATCCTTCATTGAACCTGTTCGAGCATTTGTATCGCCAGCTATGCAAACATATTTAAAGTTACTGCATTTGTCATTGATTTCATTTTCCAAAACGTTAAACAAGTCTTCATTAAAAAACCTTGAATTTTCTGGTGGCAAATACAGTGCACCTAGTAAGATATCTTCATCTAAATTGAATAAGCTTTTGGATATAGAAACCCAGAGTATGTATTCCGAGTTATTTGGGACAGCGTGAACATATTGGCTAATATTGTCTTTTATATATATACCAATGCCTCCTGATTTTCTTCTATAATTTTGCATCCTGTGTTTGGATATTAAATGGAAGCCATTAAGATCAACAATGTCATATTCATCAAGATGTGTTTCTGAAATGCAAAACAAGTCATACATATTTACAAAGTCAACAAATTCAGGGTAATTTAAACGTTTTTTTAGGCCACTTACATTCAGACAACATAATTTTAAGTTTGTTTCTGATTTCAGGTTACGCAGAGCGCCTCTCCCCCCTTGGGCCTATTTGTGAGAGTTCGAGGGATTTGCACAGCTCGTGTTCAGGGGATCCAAATGAACATCGTTTTCATTAGTGTTTGTGTGAGCAGTTTGGAGAGTTCTGGAATTAACACCTGCTGCAGATCGATCAGTGTTTGTTTGGGTGTTCTTTGACTTTGATGTCCATGGGCGCTGGAAAGCGGATTCCCCCGAGGCAGACGATCTTTGGTTTATCGGGGCGTGTGTGCGTCTTCTTGCTGGAGCAGGAGATTCAGATTGAGGACGCCTGGAAATGTGTGTATGTCCATTTGACGAGGAGGTTATTTTGTTGGTGTGGATTTCTTGGACTGTTGGATTTGGGGCTCCTTCATAGTGCTCTATGGACTGTGTATTGTGGATTTGACTGTGCTGCGTGACTTGTGGAGTGGGCACCTCATCGCCAGAAGAGGGCTTATGGTTCCCTTCAAATTGTTGGGATTTTGAACTAAGTGATTTTGGACTATAGTTGCTGTTTGGAGAATAGTTGTGCTGCGTGGCATGTGGAATGGACGTCTCATTGCCATAAACAGATTTGTGGTTCACTTCGTATTGGTGGGGTTTCAAACTAAGTGATTGGTGACTATAGTTGCCGTTTGGAGAATGGTGGACATTGGTCGTGATTCTGTCGCCATTTAGGACTTGGCTCCAATCAGGGAACATGTCTGCCACGACACGACCATCTGCCACTATCTTTGCTGGGAAGACAATGCTTATTTTGCTCTTTGCATGCATACCACGGAGTCTTTTGAGCTCTGGCCACAGAGTTTTGCGAGCATTTACAATCTCTTTTGGGAAGTCTCTATTTATGTGAAAATTTGTATTTCTTAATTTATTTGCATTTGCCAGTATAAGCTCTGTGTCTCTAAAGTCAAGGAAATAAACGATGATAGCTCTTGTAGAATTTGAGCGGAATCTACCTAGCCTGTGTGCTCTAGGGATTGCAGGGCATGGGTCAATTTGGAGTTTGTCTTTCAGGAACCTGGCAATTAAAGAATGGCAGTCTTCACCTTTCATTTCATCTATGCCACCTATAATTAGGTTATTTCTACGGCTTCTTGCTTCTAAATCAATTGACTTATATTCGAGTAATTTCAGTCTCACATCATGTTGGTATACTGAATTTTCTATAGATTTCACTTGGTTGTGTAAGCTCAGACAGTCATCAACTTTCTGTTCAATACTGCTCATCCGTGCAAACATTACACACAGTTTATCATCAGTATTCATGTTGTGATATTGAATGCTCCTCACCTTGAGTACTTTGACTGCCCGTGTTTACTCGTGCCCGTTTTCTTGAGTCGGCCATTCCTTTGTTTGCTAGAACGTTAAACTGGTTTTCTGTCACAAACACGTCATACTCACTGTTATTGTTCAAGTTTTTATTGCTTGAATGATCCATTGTTGCACATCTTATTTAATGCTATTAAAATATTATAAAACGTTTGTCTTGGTTGTATATGTTTTTAATTTAAAATTTTTCACAGCAGAGAAAAAAAATGTCGACCATCTTGACCGGAAGTAGTCACTGGGAGGTCTCTGTATTGATCCCTTAAGTGCGAGCGTTCTTAAGATCACCCTAAACACACTAAGTACTGGTCCTACCCAGGAAACAGTTTGTTTCATTAAATGTCTAAAGTCAACTTAAGCTTGCTAAAGCAGTTGATTTTAGCATACACTTATTTAACATAATCAAAATAATGTGATGTGTCATATCAATTTTGATTGACAGGATTTTATTAGTTATCAATGTATAATTATGTGGAATAGAATGACATCATACTTGTTTTGCAATTAAAATATTTCATAAATACAGGTATCTTGCAGGGTTTTAATTTTCTTTTGCAAACTATTGTCGATTAGTTTTTAAAATTTTGTCGCAACTAAAAAACTAGCCATTTTGTAGCAATTCATAAATAACAGTCTAAACTGCATACACTTAGTGTGTAGCTGTATAGTTACAACTTGAATGCAAATAAACATAATGTAATATCATCCCTATTTTTTTATTTAAACATTCAAATAACACATACAATAAAACATAGATTATCAGTAATCATATGAGCTTATTTATATGTAAGTCATAGAGGATAGTTGTTCATTTCAGTGTTAGATCGTTTGTTATTTCACGAGTGGTCATAGAAAATATTATTTTTCTACGATCACGAGTGAAATAACAAACGATATTACACTGACAAGAACAAATTTTTTGTTTCTTTTATGCCCCTTTTTCAAGAAAATAATTAACAGCTGTTTCCCTTTCGCTGAAAAGTTACCCTTTCTCGGAGTTTCTCCCGTGGCGTGCCTCAATACATTTCAAAACACAAAATGACGTCATTAGTGTGACGAAATGACGTCATTATACCACCGAAATTCTCCAGTTAAACTCTTTTACAATGTAAAAAAACGGTGAACAAGCATAACAAATTTTTTTTTGATTCGATGGAATGTCGATTTTAATTCACTCGTGATCATAAATTATTTATGATAATTTAAAAATAGAAAAAGGAGTTCCTAAAATTTGTATTTTTCACCGGTGACAAAAACAATTTGTTTATTTTCACTGCTGTTATTTCACTGCAGAAATGTCATATTTTATCATTAGGTACAAAATAAATTATTTTCTTAGCTAAGCCGCTAGCAGAAGCATGTATATGAGCATGTATATGATGTTAGTATATTTATATTCAGTACATATATAAAAAGGTATGTGGTATTATGTGGAGATACAAAACACTTCACAACATTTATTTGCACATAAAATAATAGTTACACAATAAGTAATATTAAACCACTGTCATCAACTTACAAGAATATTTACGTATATGAAATTACAAAGTGATGTTATCACTGGAAAATCTGTGGAATAAATGAAGTAACATTTTATTACCTTTTACAAAATTAACGATGCTGGTTTTGTACTAGCGCATAAAATATTTATCACGGAACAACAAGTAACAACCAATTTATTAATTACACAATAGGAAGGAAATCATATTAATGGCATTTTGCATTTACTAAACAAGCTATTTGCTACTGTTTAGACTATCTTACTAAAAATGATCACAACAGGTACTTAGTGCTTTTACATACTTGCGGTAAGTTTTGTATTACTAGTTTGACATTTATTGGCAGACACTTGTCGATAATATACAGACGGAGGCTTGTATGTATATACTAACAGAGTGCAGGGGCGTATATAACCTCCAAACATTTGGGAGGCGGTCCAGTTTCTGTACTGGGAACATAAAGGGGTTCGTTTGAGAGGGTTGTCCTCCCCCGTGGTTTCGAAAAAATTTACAATTACAATTAATATGGTGCGTTTTGGGGGAACTTTCATGTTGATATAAATGCTCGATTTTTGTCTCACTCTCAGTTTGTTATGAAATATGTTTGTCCAATGCCGCCGACGGCGACCCAGAAATCATTTTTTTTTCTTTCCAAAAACTCGTGCTAATTAAAACATAAAATAAAGTAAATGTTTATGTATTTTAATGACGGAGTTTAACAAGTGATATGAGAAATATAACATTAACTTACAAAAAAGCAAAAATTCGAGGCTGATTAGGAATACTCATTTTGAACATTAAACAATTACATGTATGATATTGTTTCAACGATTTCTAATCAAATAGTAACTGTTATCTAAGAGAACAAAAATATTTTCAATCAAATTAATGTTTTCACGCGTATATTTACTCAAAATTGTTTTAAGTGGCAGTTACCTTTGAATTAAAGCGATCAATTAAAATTAAAAGAAAAGCCTGTCCTTAATCAAAACACCGACAGTGCAATCACGGAATAGAACAATAAAACAATTAACGCAATGACATTTACCCGGGCCCCTGGTTTATGACATCTAACAAGGGATATTGACACATAACTATCGGCAACCTCGGAGCAAACGGAGAGGGGACACATGGCTTCTGCACTAACGGCGCGTGATTACCGGTACAAAAATACTGGTTTTTGGGGCGGCGATTTTTCGGGATTTTACGTTTTATTTATATAACGACGACTAGCCGAAATATTGGGGAGGCGGCCGCCGCCCCTGCCGCCCCATTACCTACGCCCCTGTAATACAGGGAAAATATTTTCAGCAGTTCGATATTGGATACTTTTAACCACAGCACAAGCAGATATGGGTTCAGAATGCAGTTATCCGTTGAGACCGCGTTCAGATTAAGTCAAAACTTTGTCGGCCAATGTAAAGTTTAAAACTTATAATTATAGCATTTTCCAGAGATGTCACAAGAATAAGAGCTCAGTAAAAAAATTATTAATACGAGCCGCGCTCTATGAAAAAGGGGTATTATGCATGTGCGTTAAGTGTTATCAGTGACGATACTTTACGCCTAAACTTAATTTTTGCTTAGAAGAGACCATTTTGAAAGAAAAATATCATACAAGCGGAAAGTGTCGTCCCTGATTAGCCTGTGCGGTCCGTTTCCTTGGACTAGAACCAGTACTTGTTGTCTATGGGGGAAATAAAAAAAAATCTCCCATTTTGGGGATCGAACTCTGCTCCGTATCTTGTTCATGTGAATACTTTAACATATTTATGAGTAATAAGCTACCTCCGAAACAGACTGTACAAAAACAAGTCTGAACTTCCCTTTAAGCCCGTAATCATCATATATGGTAAATTGTTTTTCAATATCTTCAACACTACACACAAGAAACGGTACGGATACACGACGAGAACAAAACAGAAAACAAGAAACCGTCGGAGACGGGTGATGCTCCCCAAAGGTTTTTTTGTCACAATATTGCACTTTATATTCAGATAAAAGGAAACTTCTTGAGGGGCATAACTTTGGACAGAATAATACGATGGATGGTTTAGCAACTTAAAAATTTCAAAGGGCCATAACTCTCTAAATAAATCATCTAACCAGAACCCACAAATAACATGCGCATCTCCTCAAGGTAGTTAAGCTTCCCATAAAGCTTTATTGAATTCCATTCAGTAGTTTGGGAGAAATAGCCCGGACAAGAATTGCACTATATGTACAGTTTATAGAAAATTTCAAATGGCCATAAGTCAGTGAAAAATCATCGGACCATAATTGGCTGATAATATGCACACCTCCTTTTGGTAGTGCAGCTTCTCATAAAGTTTCATTGAATTCCGGTCATTAGTTGCTGAGAAATAGCCCAGACAAGAATTGCACTATATGTACAGTAAATGGAAAATTTCAAAGGGTCATAACTCTGTGAAAAATCATCTGACTAGAATCCGCTGAAAATATGCACATGTCCTCTTGGTAGTGAAGCTTCCAATAAAGTTTCATTGAATTCCGGTCATTAGTTGCTGAGAAATAGCCCGGACAAGAATTGCACTATATGTACAGTTAATGGAAAATTTTAAAGGTTCATAACTCTGTGAAAAATCATCCGACCAGAACCGGCTGATAATGTGCACATCTCCTCTTGGTAGTGAGGCTTCCAATAAAGTTTAATTGTATTCCGGTCATTTATTGCTGAGAAATAGCCCGGACAAAATTTGTGCACGGACGGACACACGCACGGACAGACGAAGCGGCGACTATATGCTCCCCCTAAAAATTTTGGGGGAGCATAAAAACGTTTATTAGTTACTCAAGCATATAAATCTTATCGCCAATTCATAAACTCAATAACAAATGCATACATATACATGCATAAAAAGAGCATGTTCAAGTACGTAAAGGAAAATTACTCGCGTAATGCAAGGAATGTTGGAGAATGTGCTCTTTATATAAGCAAAGTTTAGTAAACGTACGGAAATCGAAATGCATTTAAGGTTTTCTGCAATAAGATAGTGTTTTATTAAATATAAATTTAAGAACACTTTTATTGTATATGTACATATTATTTACTCTTTTTTTATGATTCAATTCCGATACTGGAAAGACGTTTCAATACCGATTTTCTGATCTCATTTAATAAGTGTAAAATATTAAAACATACGTAGTATTCTTTAGTGTAAGCGTACTTCTCAATTTTGTATAGAACAGACGTATAAGAACAAAATGGTACCCGGTTTAAGTTTTATTAAAAGTAAATCATTTGAGCCATGCTCTGTGAAAAAGTGGGTTTAATGCATGTGCGTAAAGTGTCGTCCAAGATTAGCGTGTGCAGCCCGCACAGGCTAATCAGGGACGACACTTTCCGCCTTAACTTGATTTATGCTAAGAAGAGACTTCCTTGAAACAAAACATATCATAAAAGCGGAAAGTGTCGTCCCTGCCGGACTGCACAGGCTAATCTGGGACTACACTTTACGCATATGCATTACACCCCCTTTTCACAGAGCACGGCCCATATGCTCTAGTTTCCAGGAATGTAATGGCACCCACCAGTTTCTCTAAATACAACATATGTGTAGACGGTTGTTTTAGTTTTCCAAAAATGCTAATTATGTACTTCCACTATAATTACTAGGAGCAGATGTGTCACCCGTCTTATGAATAGGCAGTACACTGTATATAACATATATCCCACGCATCTTAAAAATTACAAATATCAAACAATTTATTAAACAATTGTTGTAAAGCATTTGTGAAACAGATATTTTGGCACCACTTTTTTTTAAAATCCATTTACGAATTAATCAGGACCAGATGATTGTCAATTGTTGAATAATACACATGCTTTTACAAACAGTCACTAACAGTATCCTGGTGTGGGGCATTCTATACATAGATGGTGACGTCACTACGTTATTATCACCTCTATACTTAGACGCATCACGCACCTCCATTTGGAGGCATTTATGACTACGACACAAAGAAGTCCGCGGATGAATGAAGAATTTGCTTTATAAGTAAACGTTCATGTTATGATTTAAAATTTAAGTATAATTTTGTTCAGTCTTACGGTCTTATGTAAGTATCAATTAAAATTTTCGTAAGTTTTCAACAATTTCGCTCTTTATTCATTTTTTTTAAACTGTACTTTCACTTTCGGTTGTATAACAACATGTATCCTTTATTGACGAAAGTTTGCAATGAAATAGCGTTTTCAAAACCGCTTAAAAAGTTTCAGAAGGTGTATCTGATGCATGTTATGAATAGACACAATGTCATAGCTATATTGCCGACTAGTATGGGAACAGTTTGGTATTTCAAGTGACTCCATTTGAATTGCAAGAGAAGTTCAAATTGACTTGTTCAGTTTGTTAAATTTTGACACCCTAATTATATATTTTTTTATAAGTGCCTGATAGATTTTTTTCTTTAAATAATTGAGATCAATGAAAATTTTAGTAAACGCACAGCATTGATGTTCTATGATGGTCATTTTTTAGTGGAATAGTATGTTACAATAAAACAATTATAACTATTGTATTAATGAATTTAGATTAGGTGTCATCTTTAAATGGGGTAGTAATTCATTATATGAGATTAGCACATTACATAGTTGAAAAATAAATAACACTTTAATGACTTACCATAGTAAAATAAAGTAGCATAGAATATGTTGCAGGTCATAAAATGTAAAACTGAAATTGAAGAAGCTTTACAAATATTTTACACTGACAACACTGCTGGTTTTCCAAAAAAAAAATTCTTCCTATCTACCTGCCCTAGTTTTTTGGGGCAAATTTAAATATTATTAATATAATTGAGTTAAATTATTAAAATATCAATATGTTTTGATTACATTAGCTTATTATATTTTTAATAATAAATACTTTGCAAGGAAAGTCCAATTCTGTTTTAATTAGTCTTAATTAGGTACTAGTAAAATTGAAAATATCAGTGACATCCAAAACTTGGCTTATATGCGTATTAATGCATATTTTCTTTGACAGTTACATAGTACCCTATCTAATTGGATTAAAAACAACAAAAAACTATAGTTTTACAACCCAGCCCAAGTTGACTCAAACTGAATTAATTCATCAATTGATCCTATTTAATTATATTAAAAACAACATGTGTAAGATTTTGAGAATATCCCATGTATTCCTCTAGTACACCAACATGCACGTCTTTCTAATGATTTACATGCACTCCTTAAACAGTTTAACAAAAATAATGAATGATTAATCCAAAGAAAACAACAAACAAGCTGCTTCATATAAAAAGTTTATTACATAAGATTACATAAGCAAAATAATCATTTTTATAATAAATCAAGATTATACTTCAACCAAACCATTATAAATTTATTGTGGGGTGGGGGGGGGGGGGGGGGGGTAATGTAAGCACTAAAACTAAAATGGGGGAAATGTCTGGGGAGGGAACATCTTAGGGCGGGCGTCCGGAATTCCTGCTAAGGGCGACAGTGTTGTTAATGTGTCTTTAGAAGAAATAACTGAAGGAAAGTACTTATTGGTGTATGCCCATCCAGAAGCATTTCTGAGCATATCAATTGGAACAGCAATATTGAATGCATTTGAAAGAGATATAACTGTTTCATGAATTGCTTTTGTTGAAGCCCAAAAGTCATGGTCCTTTAATGGTAGCTTTCCTATTAGGGAATTTTATACTTATTTTTTACTCTACAATCTAGCTCTTTTGTCATAAAATGAGAAGTTTTATTATCCAACAGGTTTTGTGTTTGAACCTCACAAATTTTATAATACCAAAGTCCCATCATATAATCATCATCACAATCAGCAGCAGCATTATCATATTCATCATCATCATCATCGTTAGCAGCAGCATCATTGTGTTGTATTATCAGAATTCAATACAAATACAAACACAACCATTACAACTCTTACTACTACTACTACTACTACTAATTAATTAATTATCTACTACTACAACAAGAACAACAACTACGACTACTACTACTGATCTTACTTCTACTACTACTAGTCTACTACTACTACTACTACTACTACTACTACTACTACTACTTCTACTACTACTACCACCACCACCACCACCACCACTACTACTACTACTACTACTACTACTACTACTTCTACTACTACTACTACTACTACTTGGTACACCAGAACTTGTTGTCCATGGAGACGATAATGAGAACTCCCAGAGTATTGATCGAACCCTCGCCCAGTGGACATCATTCTCTACACCATAGCGACCATGAATTAATATTTGATGCCATGTACAACATAATTCACCTTATTACACAAAACATGGAATACACAAAATGAATGAAAATGCTTTAAAATAAATGCAAATTTGAAATTTGAAACAAAACAACCTAAGCAATACATAATAAGAAACACTACATTATTGAAACACTGATACCATGAACATTTTAGGGTGTAACACCTTATGTACATGTACCAGACCTTTTATGTACTACCGGCACTTTGAAACTTTACGTACCACCTACATAAAATATAGGTGTTATTTCCATTCATTCATAGCAGTCCTAATGAATTAAGGTCATTCTCTAAACATGATTAAAGTCTAAAGAAGGAAATAGTTTGATTTTTTTACAGTTTGAACATTAAGGTCATTCTCTCTTCTCTTCAAAGTATCACATTTCAATTATACAATATAATACAAACATTTTAGACTTTATAATCCTTAGTCAGGATAAGATAAGAGACAAATGAATTTTTATAATTTACCGGTACTTCAATTTCAGGTAAGACTAATAAATCATTTATTAAGTACTACATGTACTTGGGCTAATAAATTAAACTAAGACACTCAGTGACACTTAGACAATCTGACAAAATATAAAATCTATGGCCAATATAGATCTATAAGTCTAAATTCATAAATACTATCACACAAAATACATTTCATCAATAACACACATTCATATTAAATTAGTTATCTCTTTATATTATAACTATGGTACATAAAGTGTCAGATAGTGGTACATAAAGTGTCGGTACATAAACGGACTGGTACGTAATGTGCGACATTCAACATTTTAAAAATGTTAACAATATATGGACTTCATTGTTTGGCATATACGCAATCAAAGCATATTTATTAAAAATTAAAACACACTGTTCATGGCTGTATCTTTTTATTTATACATGCATCAACTATTCTGGTTATTAATACATTTTTAAAATTATATATAAACAAGAGCACCACATTATGGGTGCCAAGCTAGGCTGCGGTGCAGTTTTGAATAAATGAAATTTATTAAAAGAATTTTTAGAGGTTAGTGACCTTGATCTTTGACCGAGTGACCCCAAAATGGGTGTGGTGTGTAGAAATCATCAAGGTGCATATACATGTGGGGTTTCAATGTTTTAGGTGGAAGCACTTTGATTTTTGAGCCTATGTAAAGGTTTTAGCACGACGCGGACGTCTGATGATGAGCTGTCTATGACAATACCTAGGGTTTTCCCCGAAAACAGCCGAGCTAAAATTGAGCGCCATTAGTCCAATTTTTTGACGCTCTTAAATATTAAGCTACTTTTTATATGGGTAATATTTGTAGCAAAGAATTTAGCCCATATAAAAAGTATCTCTAAATTCTGTGCGCGCCTTATAAATAAGACTAGAGCGCCATATAAATTAAATGGAAAACATACATTATGTCATTGTCAAGAAAAATAAAGCTGTAAAAATCTCACCTGCTCGTCTTTGATGTTGCAATTAGCACATTCAGCATTTTCAGTATCTACTAAATAAATATATGAAAGTGCCAAATGTCCAAGATACCATGACGTCCTCCTCAAAATGTTAGATCCTTTGAACTCCATTTATTTTATCCCTGATTAATCCTCTCACACATGAGGCCTACATGTAAGATTCCTTGTAATGTTCACAGCGTTTATTTTAAATTGTTTACGTTCTCAAATTTTAGCAGGTATTTAATTATAAATATTTATATATGATTTTGATTTATTTACTATTTCGAAGATACAGTCTTGCAACGTGTTTAGTTAGTCTAAGTTACGTGTTTAGTGATTCTTACAAACAATAGACTGACATAAAAAGTGGCTCCGTTTGAAGCACAAACTGCATCCATGTATATATTACAGCTGGCCCGGTTTGATGGGGCCTGTTTTTGATAATAATTAATTACCATTTTTCACTTCCGTGTTTATTATGTTTACCAACGCCATGATGGAAAAAAGTTCGTTTCCCACAATCCTTAGCGCGCATTCACACAGGTCAGTTAGACCGGTGTGACACAATGGGTGTGGGGTATTTTCGACGGTGTAAGGCTTCTATTGATTTATTCTTATAGCCATGCAAAAATAAACAAAAATAATAATTTTGGTTATTCAAAATAATTATATTACCAACACACATTTGCAAAAACAACTGTTTACATATGTAAGTTTGTTTACATTTAAAGAAAACGAATATCACTCACTGCCCATGTTCTGTACATTATTACATGTAGGGTATTTAGTTTTAAAGATAAGTGTAATTAGTCGCATATGGTTCGTCTAGTTACATCTGAAAGTGGGATGGACGGGCATATATTATTGTTTGCAATAATTCAGTTGATCATATTAAATCATTGGCATTTAGCAGAGAAATATTAACATTTTAAAAGTATACAGTTAGTTATTAAAACTTCATCGCAAGAAGGTCGTACATGTTGTAATATATTCGGTACAGTGACCTTGCTTTCCTGTCAAGCTAATTGTCGTCTTTTCTGATAATATACTGTGCTTACAAAAGATATAATCAATTGAAACACATTGTTGCCATTATAAAGAATTGTGTATTGTTTTCAACAAGGTATAAATAACAATAGGTATATTAAAGGGGCCGTCAACCAGGAATGACAAAAAAGAAAAGTTCTAAAATACCGTATTTTTTACAATAATTAGTTTATATTGATTAAAATATCACGACTGGTATATTACATTACTTAAACAAAGTTCATATTTTCAGTATATTCGGTAATACAATTACGCGATGTGAAATCGACAGTACAATAGGTGACATAACGATATACACACTATAAATAACGCAAGTAGATTGATCATTTTATATATAAGATATATACAATTCACTACGCATCCACAATTTGCATTTCTGGGTTTACCAAGTGACGATGATGATCAATCTACTTGCGTTATTTATAGTTAACTGGTAGTTACCTGGTACACATACCCAGTAAAATTTTATTACCAAATATATGAAAATATGAAAACTTAACAACTTCTTTCAAGTAATGTAATATACCAGTCGTGATATTTAAATCAATATATAAACTAACAATTGTTAAAAACTACGGTATTTTAGAACTTTTCTTTTTTGTTATTCGTGGTTGACGGTCCCTTTAAGGAATATTTCTTTGTCAGCGAATGGAAGATATGCTGGGATGTGTAAGAAATAAATTGCGTAAAATTTAACAATAGTTTTTAATTTGCAAAAATACACCATCTATATTATTCATTCATCAAAATTAACACACCATATCCGCATCGTAAACAAAAAAAAACACTTAGTAATGCAGAAGTATTTATTCAAAAGTGTTTATGATGATTTTTTATGACAAAAAGTTATATTTATCAGATTTTCAAGTTCCGAATAGTTGTTAGCTTATTTTTTACCAAACGGGCGATATGCTACCGAAATCTGAATGAAGTAAGCTTTATTAATTTTCTGTTAGTAAGCTTAATTGATCTCCTCTGATTAAGCTTAATTAATCTCTTCTAAGTGAGCTTAGCTTAATTAATATCCTGTAAGTTAGCTTATTTAACATTCTATACAGAAAATTAATAAATGTTCTCTCAGTTAGTTGACTTAATCTCCTGTAAAAAAGCTGATAAGTTTATTTCATCTAAGTAAGCTGAATTAATCTTATCTAAGTAAGCTAAATTAATCTTATCTAAGTAAGCTGAATTAATCTTATCTAAGTAAGCTGAATTAATCTTATCTAAGTAAGCTGAATTAATCTTATCTAAGTAAGCTTAATTAATCTCCTCTAAATAAGTTTATATAATCTCATTTAAGTTAGCTTAATTAATATTCTATACGTAATCTTAATTAATTAATATCCTCTTAATTGATCACAGCAAATGTTAACATATTAATTTTATGAATAATGATCATATTATGTTTCACCGTCGATTCGTTATCTTTATCGCGTGAGATAACAGTAAGTGGAATTCAAACACAAATAAAGTAAATTTATTTTATTTTCGATCACATGCAAATTATTCGAGCATATAGTTAATGCATATATTTAATTCACACTTAAGACATATACATAACTTGATCCCATAATTTATGGGTGTTACCTTAACTTGCCGTTATAGGTTTGAGCAAGAAGAACAATGTAATTATAAGCATGATCAATATTAGATATTAGATGGTGTTTGGTACTAAAGTCAAGATACTCGTATTATCGGAACTTTATTAGTTAAAAAATATATGACTTTAGTCACTTATTTTATTGTCTAAAAATACCATTTTTAAGTACACGGTGTCGTAAAAAGAACATATTTAATGTTGATTAGTCAGTGTATTTTTTATTAAAGCTTATTATAGTGTAAATAACATCTGTAGTAAGGTAAATTTCTTATCTCCCTTTTACATAACATTCATTCGCTTCTTTGTGGGAATTTCGTCCTCTCGCCAGTGTTCGTTCACCCATGAAAGCTCGTGCAATTGTGGTCATGTCCAATCGTTATTTAGAATTGATCCGATGCAAGATTTTCATTGGTCATTCAAATGTACCTGTTGATTTCAATATGAAATTACTAACCACGATTGCATTTTCCAAGACCGTCCAACCCGGTGAGTTAAACAGTTTTCATTGAACGAAAATTGTGTATTATTGCATTATGAAATGTGTGTGAATAAGTTAAATTAATGTGAAGTTCATTTAATTCATATTTCGTAGTATCGTTTGTTTTGTTCTGTTTGTAAAATTTTGTCATTGTTTTGTGTAGGTCTTTACCGTCATGGCTATATTGGTCAGCGTCAATAAATACAATTAAACCTCCACGGCTTTGATTGAATGATGTGCCCCCACTCCCACACCCACTACACATTTGACGTACACTTACTAGTATTGGAATATGAAAATGCTAAAGTAAATCCTGTTTAAGCATGATTAAGAAGATTCGGAGCCTGCACTTTAATAGGTTGATGGTAGCAAAACTAGCAATGCAGCAATCTATTATAGGTTGACTGCGTGTGATGGTAACATTCCAGCAATCTATCAAAGGTTGACTGTGTGTGCTTCTGTGTGTGTATCAGAGTTTATTTACAGGTCCTACTGGCCTCTTCACAAGGTCTTTGTAGCCCGACCTGTCCATGTGACCTTTCAGGGGAGAAAATTTAATTTAGAGCCAAAGTAGGTCAAAGTTACCCCGGCTTCCCGGGTATTCGCCAAAGATATAATTTATATCCAAAAAGACCAGTGCACGGTGGCCAATGAGACCTTAATGTGCACTGGTAGAAAGACAATATCAAGACAAATTCATGTCTGAACGGAGCACCGCTAAGGGACTGCAGCACACAGCTCCGCCTTTATGGCCCACTTGTTGTCACCGGCCGTCGTCTTCATCTCCAGAGACAGTTTCCCCAGTGCGTTGAGCGTACTGAGTACCGCTGTCCCGGGGTCCCTCTCTAAAGCCACCCCATCGATGTTCATGGGTTTCCCCCCGCACAGTGCACAGACCCAGGTCCGTCCTGTAAGTCCCCCACACTGGTGGTCTCGCTGTCCCGCCGTCCCCGGCCCTCTTCAGACGGGACCTCTGGCAGGTCCGGGCCGGCGAACTCTCGACGATAAACAGCGGGTGACAAGTACGCTGCATCTTGGAGAAGACCGCAAAACCAGCAGTGTAAAAGACGTCCGGCTCGAGGGTGACGGACTCAGCTGGATAAGCAGAAGTTCCCCTCTATAAGGAAATATGTACAGGTGAGAAAATCTTCTGTGGGCGACTCTCGCCTCGGTCGCGACGCGCCTCTAGCTGCTGACCGAGCTGTGTGCTTCTAGCATTGCAGTAATCTATTATAGGCGGACTCTTTGTGATGGTATAATTGCAGCAATCTTTTATAGGTTGACTGTCTGTGATGGTAGCATTGCAGCAATCTATTGCTTTGCAATGGGGCGTCTTTGGACCGTAATTTTCACTTATAAAGTACAGGACGCTTAAATATATGATTGGTTTGACTTAAATTAATCTTGCATATGCCATGTACACAGTGTTTATGAACACAGGTAAACAATGCCCATACTATAATATATGTAAATAGTAGGGAAAACGGCATGTAATGAATGATGACTTAGTAATGGTTACCATCAATAACGAGTAGTTCGTATGGGTACATTTAATACAAATTGGAACAAATAACTATTCCGAGAATGACAAACCGTTATATTCATTTAAACCAACTATGGTGATACTTAAAATAACTTGAATTAAAATAACGTTAACCTTTTACGATTCTTATGCATATTACACGTACATGTGTATATAACAACAAAGCATTTAAACGCTGACGCATTCACAATTGATAATAATACAAACTTATCTCTAAACACTGTATATATATGTTTACCATATCATACATGTAGCTAACTGCAGTATGTCTAGAGATAAAGCAGGTAATTACACTTTCACCTCACCACGTTGTCTAAGCGTAACTGATTATTTACTTATACACCACGACACGTACCATTGGATTGTCATTCATGATTTTGAAATACTTGATTGGACCGAATTCCCTGATCATGCTAGGCTTTATTTTAGTTTTCTAACATACAAAACAATAAAAATGAAACAAAACAACAAGACATGAAAATAATTTTGATAATGACAAATCACAATAACTTAATTTATTAATAGATGAAAATATACAAGTATTCAAAACAATTTTCACTGAAATCTATGTTAATAATCAATTTAACTGTTAACTAAATATTTACACGAAAATAGCGTTCAGATATTTGGAATAGTATTTTACAATTAATAATAATAATTAATCGCATCAAAAAGCGCCAGAATAGTTTGTTAATAATTGTAGAACTGCAAACTGCAACTTCCGAAACGCAAAAAGTAACTTAAATAAGACTAAGTCCAACTCAAACAAACAGCAAATTGTACATTAAGGAATGAAATATAACACTATTCAAAGAAAAGCAAAATATAGACATAAGATTAATGAAAGCACGCGGTTATGCAAACACAACCAAAAACACATAAGAAATGCTATAAACCTTATAATAAAAATACAGATCAAGCACACATTAACGAAATTAATAATGTTAATGACTTAATCGGAAACGATTCATGTGATAATATAGACAATGAAATTAATAGTTAACTTAATTCTTTTTATTCATCCCATTTTAAAACATATTATTCGCGCTCTGAAAAAAGGGGGTTTAGTGCATTTGCCTAAAGTGCTATTCTAATTTAACCGATGAAGTCCGCACAGACTAATAAGAGACGAAACTTTCTGGTTATATTGCATTTTTTCTTGAAATGAAGTCTCGTGGTGGCGAAAAACAAAATATGGTGTCGTCCATGAATTTAGCCCGTGCGGACTGCACAGGCTCATCGGGGACGACACGTTACACACATGCTCCCAATCCAGTTTTCACAGGGCGAGGCTCATATTTACACTGTTAACTGAGTCTAAAGTGCTGTCTCGTCGATAAATTCAGGATTGTTGTGGCCGCCTGTATCGTTCATGTCCACTCCACATGTTCCTTCAAAACGACGTGTTATATTTCTGTTCAATGCGTTTGTTTCATAAGGCACAATGTCGAAAACTTCATACTGTAGTGATTTAGCTTTTTCCTTCACTGACTTGCCGCAAAAGGAGAACATTTTTAGCAACTCGAGTTTGCATTCTTTGAACCACAGCACGTACAGAAATGGGTCCAACATGCAGTTTAACGTCGAGACCGCGTCCAAAGAGAGCCGAACTGAGTAGGGGCCAAGACCCATAAAATACGTTAAAAATAAAATGATGAAGTATGCTAGAGAGGTCACAAGAATAAGAACCCAAAATACAAGAACTAGCACAGTGTTTTTGTATCCTCTTATAAGATTTACGACTGATCTAAAGGACATAACTCGCTCATCTTTACGACCGTTTTTCTGTCGAACAGTGACGAATATTATCCAGTAGCTAACCATAGACGTTAAAAGTATAATCGTTACAAGTATACCATAGTAAATAGAAACTGTATTGTTACATATTTGTGCTTGCGTAAACACATTTATGGATTTAAAGCGCAAATAGCAAACTCCATAACGAACAATTAAGAATATGCCCAATTCTAAACTCCAAACACTTGCCGTGGCCTTCATAATGATTTTGTTTGAGTAAAAGCGCATGTAAGTCATTGGGTTGTAGAATAAAAGACACCTTTCGATGGACATCATGCCAACCGTCGTATAAGCAAGTTGCAGAGAAGACATGTTGAAAGCGGTGATGCTTCTGTTCACCAAAGGGTGCTGTATGAATTTTCGGACCGTTGATGAAGTCACAAAGATACAGTCGAATACGAGAAGGGCCGTAACAAGGTACTTTGTAGATTTGGGCACCTTTCGAGTTCTGCGTAAGACCGTTACTGCCAGTATACAGGATGTCAGTGAAACCAGACCGATAAGAACAGATGCACATAGAATGAGCAAGCTGTGCTCTTCCAAATAGAGCTCCTCTGTTAGGAGAGAAGTATTGCGAATGTCAATCGAATTTGCTGTGGTGTTGCTGTCTCCCGATTCCATGTTGCTGTTGTTGTTGTTGCTATTGTTGTTGTTGCTTGCTCAAGATCTGGAGATGATGATATTTAAACAGTTTATACAGCGATATTTAATGTGTCTCAAGCATAAATGCCGCATTATAGTTCACTTGCAATGCCATTAGAGTCAAATGCGCACATTCTCCTTACCAATGGTCGCATCGGAAAGCATCGCCTGTGGAAATTATTTTAATTAAGTTAAGCCAGATTATTGCCATTGTAGATACAAAATGACGAAACCCTTACATATTGGTATTTAAATAACAAAAAGACAATTCTAACTCAACAATTGATGTCATTAGCGGAAAAACATCAATACAAGATTGGGCTCTTATTTAATTTGAAGAATATTGATAACAATAATGTGAACATACATACATGTACTTGCATCGTTGATTCTGGAAGCACCTTTCTTGCATGTCATAAGCAATGTCAATAATAAAGGCGATTTTTGTAAGGCAACCTATAAATAGAACAATATATATATATATATATATATATATATATATATATATATATATATATATATATATATATATATATATATATATATATATATATATATATATATATATATATATATATATATATATATATATATACATCATTATTACTGTTGACATTTTTTTGTAATAGTAGTAGGTATAGCAGCATTAGTAGTTTAGTAGTAGTAGTAGTAGTAGTAGCAGCAGAAGCAGTAGCAGAAGCAGTAGCAGTAGCAGTAGCAGTAGTAGTAGTAGAAGTAGTAGTAGTAGTAGTAGTAGTAGTAGTAGTAGTAGTAGTAGTAGTAGTAGTAGTAGTAGTAGAAGTAGTAGTAGTAGTAGTAAAACAAAACTACAACAAAACTAGTGTCACTTACTTTACTTACTTTTTTAAAGATATATTTCTCTCTTTAATAATATCCAAGTAGTGTTCCAAACATATGTATATTATTTATTAAAATTCACAAATTATCAGTATGAATTGTGATAAGCAGCCCCTATAAAGACTTGTAAAATTTTTATGAAAAACAGTCAGCCAAAGGATTTTTGGAAACACTTCAAATCATTTTCAAGTAAAAACAATGGAAATATAAGGTTAAATGATTTCCGCGATTATTTCATGAATTTAGGGGGACATTTATTCGATTTTGTAAATGAAGAGGCAGAGAATTTCAATATTCCCAATGATTTTAATATACCGAATAATGTTTACCATGAACTTGATAATCCGATTACCACAGAAGAAATCATTAATGCTGTCAAATCGCTGAAACGCATCTGTGTGAGATTTTTAACATAATTATTGATTCGGGCTTTTTCCCCGAGAAGTGGACAAATGGAATTATTATCCCATTACATAAAAAGGTTCCACTGCTGACGTTAATATTTACAGGGGCATAACTCTTGTCAGTTGTTTATCTAAAATATTTACTACAGTTTTAAATAAACGTATCGAATATGCATGTGAACAAAATAATGTAATTTCCGACGCCAATTTGGATTCCGCAAGGGGCGCTCTACAGTTGACGCTATAGTTATTCTATTGTCACTTGTTCGGGATTATTTGTTTGAAAACAAAAGGCTTTAAGTTATATTTGTTGATATGAAGTGTGTGTATCAGAGTTTATTTTTAGGTCCTACCGGCCTCTTCACGAAGTCTTTATGGTCCGACCTGCCCCTGTGACCTTTCAGGGGAAATATATAAATTTTGAGCCAAAGTAGGTCAAATTTACCCCGGCTTCCCGGGTATTCGCCAAAGATATACTTTAGATCCAAATATACCAGTGCACGGTGGCCAATGAGACCTTAATGTACACTGGTAGTTGACAATTCAAAGACAAATTCTTGTCTGTACGCAGCTCCACCAAAGGAGTGCAAGCAAGCAGCTCTGCCCCTCTCGCTGTCACCGGCCGTCGTCTTCATCCCGAGACAGTTTCCCCAGTGCGTTGAGCGTACTGAGCACCGCTGTCCCGGGGTCCCTCAATAAGGCCACCCCCACGAAGTTCCAGGAATGCTTCAATACCTCCCCAGGAAAGAAGCCTGTTCTGGTCCGCCCCGTATTTCCTCCACAGTGGTGGTCTCGCTGCCCCACTATTCCCGTCCCCCTACAGACGGGACCTCTGGCGGGTCCGGGTCAGCGAGCTCCCGACGATAAACAGCGGTTGGCTTGTACTACGACCGCTGCATCTTGGGGAAGACAGCAAACCCAGCAATGTGGAAGACGTTCGGCTCGAGGGTAGCGGATTCAGCTGGATAAGCAGAGCCACTCGCAGAAGTTCCCTCCAGGAAGATCCTCTAGATCTGACTCGCCTCGGTCGCGACGCGCACGCTCCAGCTGCTGACCGAGTGTTGATATGAAGAAATCTTTTGATTCAATTTATAGAAATGGTATGTGGCTAAAATTATTTTTTAAGTCTGGAATACAAGGCAAAGTTTTAAGAATGTTAAGGATATGTATTGTTATGTAAAATCATTTGTTAAATCATGCTCTAACTACTCTGATTATTTTAATTATGCCGTTGGTTTACGTCAAGGGGAGGTAATGTACCCGTTATTGTTTTCCCTATTTGTTGAAGATTTAGAAATGTTCCTTCAACAATATGTACAATCTGGTATGCCTATTGATGGCATTGTTTTAATACTTTTGCTTTTTGCCGATGATATGGCGATTATAGGCAAAACACCTAGTGAAGTTCAATATCTTTTAAATAAGCTCTATCAATATTGTGATTCGTGGGGTTTAAAGGTTAACATTGAAAAAAACGAAAAATATGGTTTTTCGGAAACGTGGAGGTCTTTTAGAATCTGAAAATTGGTATTATAATGGGCACCAAATTAAAGTAGTTATTGCTTTTAATTACCTAGGTACTGTGTTTAACTATACTCGTAATTTTAATCTAAATCAAGAGCACTAAGTGGGTAAGGCCCTTAAAGCCATGAATGTTTTATTAAGTAAGTGTAATAAATTTGATTTAAAACCTAGAATTTATTGCCAATTATTCGATGCCTTTGTTGGATCTACGTTAATTTATGCTGCAGAAACATGGGGATATTCAAAATCAAAAAAAAATCGAAAGAGTACACTTACAATTTTGTAAAAGAATACTTAATGTTAAACCTAATACTTGTAATGCCGTAGTTTATGGTGAATTGGGTAGATTTCCACTATATGTAAATAGGTACATCCGTATGTTAAATTATTGGTTATAGCTCATAGCTACAGATAATATTATTTTAAAATAGGTTTACCAACAAGCACTTGGTAACTGTTATAAGGGTAACCGTGACTGGGTATATAATATTAAGCTGATGTTGGAAAACTATGGTTTTGCTGATGTGTTTAATAACATTCACAACATTAACCCTAAAGAATTCGTAAACATTTTTAAACAAAGTGTGATTGATACCGTCAAACAAGAATGGTTTAGTACCCTAGAAAAAAGCTCTGTTTTATAAATCTATATGCAATTTAAACAAACGCTGGAGTATGAAATATATCTTGATGCTCTTCCCAACAGTCTCTATTTTTGTAGACTGCGCAAGTCGGCACATTCATTACGTATTCAGACAGGTAGATATGCAAGAAATAATACACCGAGACAGGAACGACACTGTCTAATTTGTAGCACAAACGATATCGAAGATGAATATCACTTTGTATGTGTGTGCCCAAGATATGAAACAATCAGAAAAAAATATATCAAACGTAAATACTATATAAGTATTTAGAATTACTTAAATCAAGTAACAGAGCAGAACTTATTAAGCTATCACTTTTTATAAAAGAATCACTCACTATGCGGTCTGGAATTTTAAATGCTCCTGATATATCCAATACGTAAATGTTTGTTGTTCTATTTATGTATGAATACACATGGAACAATTGTTTGAATTGATGGATTGCAACAAATGTAATTGCATTTACATTAAAATTGTTAACTGTGTTTAAATACGCATAGAGCAAATAGTAGTTGTATTTATTAAAATTGTTAATCGCGTCTGTATAAATATATTTTGCAAATTCAAATGTATATTCATTACTAGCTCATCTCCACTACAGAGATGGCATCGTCATTTATGTTTACTTAACACCTTTTTCCTTCCTGTTGATTTTTGTTGTCATAATTAAATTGTTTTTTCCTCAGAAATGCGGAAATGAGAATGTCTCAGCATGTTGACATATTATTTGTAAATGTATGTGTTTAGACGATATACTATGTACAAGTCTTAAATAAAATGTCTGTCTTTCTGTCTGTCTGTTTGTAAAAATTTTATAATTTGAATTTGATAATTAAGTTATTAAAAATTTATATTTACATGCAGTCGATATGTTAGTAGATTAACCTGAAGCCTCATTCGTCCACCACAATGTGTTTCAAAAATGTGAATTTACAAAACACTGAATATAGTACGTGTTTGGTATTTATACAAGTCATACAGTCATATTGTTAACGCTTTTATTCAGCGCAAAGGTAACTTTGTGGGAAAGTGATATTAATGCCAGAGTCCCATGGAAATATCTGTAAATGATTTATTTCAACTTGCGAATACCAATAATACATCAATATAAGTATAATTATCATGTTTATTGTTGTTTATCGACTAACAAAACAAATATGTATATACCTTAACAACGCAGCACATATCGATACTATCGACTTCTTGCATCGACACAAAACAAGCAATCACCATTCGATTGTAACAACTAAGTTTGCTTCCCCATTATAAATACCGTATACAGTTCTTGGAATAATCCTCTCCCACTTTAAAGTAAAGTGAAAATGGCTATGTGCAAACAGCATAAAACCAGAACCGCCTGTGAGTAACAGTTTTATGCTGTTTGCTGCTCATCCGTATATAAGGGTTGGAAATGAAGCCTTTAAAGGGGCCTTTTCACAGATGGCATGTTTTGAAGTTTGTCATTAAATGCTTTATATTGATAAATGTAAACATTTGATCTAAAAAGCTCCAGTAAAAAAATCAAGAATAAAATTAAAAAAAGGAAAAAAAAGTCGCCCGCAGCAAGGCTCGAACCAGTGAAACCCGGAGTCCTGGAGTAAAAACCAATTAGACCGCTCGGCCATCCTGCCAAGTATGTATACGCGACGTATTTTATACTCTTTATTAGCAATCTTCGTAGTTTCACAAAATTAAACAACAACAGAACTCTCCAAATTATTCAATCGTTTCGTGTTGCAACGCTTGTTAATTTTCGGGTTTTTACATCGTCAAAAGATGCATATAATGGCTATATTAGACCATGGTAAATGTTCAGTATTACAGTTTCCTCACAAATATCATAACTAAAACGAAAATTTGCGAATCTGAAACAACTTTTTTCAATTTTGTCAATTTACCAAAACGTGAAAAGATCCCTTTAAGCTTGCTCTAGCAAGAAAGGTATTTAATTAAATTCAACTTATGAGGGGCTACAAATGGGTCAAAATGCGTTTCTAAGTTGTAAACGGATAAATTCAATTGCAATCGCATGTGACCGTTATATAGAGTTCTTAAAGGATCGGGGTATACAGTATTATGATAATTATCGATATATGCACACGTACATATCACGCGTATATCATACTTTTCTGCGTTTCCATAGGAAAATCACATACATAAATCCCGGAAAAAAGATAACCCAATGTTCGATTTATTGTGAAATATCTTAGCTTTATTTTTTAGTTTGTTAACATTATAATAACATATTAAAGGGGCCTTTTTACAGATTTTGGCATGTTTTGAGGTTTGTCATTTAATGCTTTATATCGATCAATGTAAACATTGGATCTAAAAAGCTCCAGTAAAAAATTAAGAATACAATTTAAAAAACGAAAAAAGGTAACCCTCAGCAGGACTCGAACCACTGACCCCTGGAGTCATGGAGTAAATAGTCTGCGCATAAGACCACTCGGACATCTTTCCTTTAACCAGTAAACATGTATTTTATACTTCATATAAGCGATCTTCGTAGTTTCGCAAAATATAACAACAACAGAAGTCTTCAAATTATTCAATCGTTTCGCGTTGCAACGCTTTGTAATTTTAAGGTTTTTAAATCGTCAAAAGATGCATATAAAGGCTAATTTAGAGCATGGTTTATGTTCAGTATTACGGTTTCCTCACAAATATCATAATTAAAACGAAAATTTGCGAATATGAAACAAGTTTTTTCAATGTTGTCAATTTACCAAATCGTGAAAAGGCCCCTTTAACTGAGATACAAGTTATATTTTATGTCTATATATGTAACAGCGTTGCTCTTTTGTAATGACTTAGTATACTTTATTGTTATCATAAAGATTATCGTATTAAAACATTACTAGATGTGTGTAGGCATTATATAATTACATTGTCAGTGAATGTACATGTTTAACCATTAAATATTGTAATGTTACACAGACGGTTGTGAAGGGACACACGACGTGTGCGTGAAATCCCTCTCCACCTAAGGAACATTTATGTAAATTATTTTAAATGTTCATGATGCACCCATGATGAAGCTGATAATACATTGCGGATAAACTGTATTGTACCAATTTATTTTTATATTAACCTTAAATACAGGGGTCAGGATCAAACTAGCAACACACCAAATGCATGTGATGAAAAAGTGCGAGATGAATAAATAATTTGCAGTCTCGATTTGCAGCATAATACTCAACAATCTCTTGCACGACGGCTACATTACATTCACCTCTGTGTTGGGCTCAGAACGGACTATTGTTATGAAATCGTCTCATTTATGTCATGTTCATTCCAAGCGTTCATCATTGAGGTTACAGAATACTAAACAATCTCTTGCACGACGGTTACATTGCATTCACTGCATTAAAGAAAACCATCTCATACCATGATATCTTATAGCAGTCTTAATTCATTATTATAAAATTGCTATGCTTTTTTTATGTTAAGAAACCAACATACATACACACGTCGAAGCAATTCATAACGTCACTCAAAAAAAATATGTTCAATTGTTTACATTTGTGAAGTGCGTGGAATGATTCCGTCTGCGTAAATGGGCAATAAATTAGTTCCAACGAGTTGCATTAAAACTCGCAAGTTTTTGCACGATTTTATCGTACATTTAAAAGTCATATTTCTTAATTTAATGCATGCGATCTTAAATATCCAATCAAAAATACGTTGAATGCGTTTGTTCGGTTTTATCTATTTTATAGACAAAATGGCGGACTGAGCCTTTCGCAGAGTTGTATGTGAGAGCAAGGAACGACAACTTTGCGTGGAGATTGAATACTCAAATGCATATGAATTATAAATGCGGTCACCGATGTTTATACAAGGTATTGATTCTAAAAAAAAAACTTGCTCAAACAAAGTCACTCGTTTTGTTAACAAAAATTAACCATTTACATTTTGAATGCATTTAGATACATATAACCAAAGATCTATAGAATACATTATTCTATAGGTCTTTGATATAACAAATACAGAAATACACATTTACACGCGGTTTACATTCATGCATTTTCCATATGTGTACCATACATTGGTCTCGCGTTGGAAACGGGTTTATTAATACAAACATTATTGATCGCATTTATACCATACTTATCATAAGATATGTGCTGTGCGTTTGTTTCATTAATATTACAACACGATGTTTTATTACTTTGCCACACAAATTAATCATCAATATGTTATCAAATACAATTTTACGAAACATACATGAAGAACAAACTTTACCAAGAAGTATTATTTTGACCAAATCTGTTTTGACATTTGTGTATGAAAATAATATACAGTCGACTCTCGATGGCTCGATTTCGCGGGGACCGACCAGACCAGTGTGTTTACTTACATTTGACAGCAACAAATTCGATTCTTCAGTGGGGCAGTAGTCAGAGTAGATACTTATCCGTAATACTTACTGCATGTGAAATAATACGCACCATACATCTATGTAAAGTTTGTATGAATTCAATATTATAAAACAGTTATACACACAACACGCAATTACATGTATAATACGAATAATGCTAATTTATATAAGATCAACGCATGTTCACTATCACGAAACACAATTAAATGCGCGAATCTGAACAAAGGTATAATAACATACAAATGCGCTTCAATTTTATTTATAAAACGCAATTTAACACATTTCATATTAAATTTGACCAACGTGTACACGCCGGGTATGCGAATACTTCGTTTACGGATGGCACTTCACTAACAGAGAACAAACGCCACGCGCTAGAGGTAAGTTCCTCTGTTTTATTTAAAGTTATATCCTAAAGATTAGTCTTTAAGACAAGACACATGGTCGAGTTGATAAATGGTGTATCCTTTTGTATTGGGAATACACAATTTCACGGAAGAATGGTACAGTTTTGCCCAAAAAATAGAAAATTCGATCGGAAAACAGCATAAACTGAATGAAGAGTAAACATTTTAACAAAATAAAACTACTTAGAATTATTACAAAAAATTGTTTGCTATTCCAGCATGTAGAGTAATCACTGTGCTTCAAATACTGAAATTTTGATAGCATTCAATGAAATATAAACAAAGATAGTGCATGTTGTAATAGGTGGCATGCATAAAGTTGCAGGCACTTTGTTTACCGATAAAGGGCACTTCAGATTACAGAGACTTTCAACAAAGCGGGCACTCTAATAACTGAGTTTTATCTTCTATCTTAAAAGCATTTATTTATATTATGGCTATTCATACGAAACATTTTGAAAATATATTTTTCAAAAATCACATTACTATTAATTTATACTATGTTTATTATAATTGCAATTTTCAAATAAGATAATATTTATTATTAAATAAATGTGTACGGATAATGCGGATCAACACAATCGTGTTTAATTTTACTTAAGCAGGGCTCTAGATAACGGTAGTGAAGGGGTCTTTATGAGGCAAATACACATTTGTTCTTTATAAAGTCCTATGTCGGTTGTGCTTATTTGAATCGCATCATCAAGACGATACTTATGCGTAGCAACAAAATTAAAAAGAGAATGGTAAAACACCCTTAATTTTGAGCCCTGCTTATAGGGAGCACTTCCCTTTACGCAACGCTAACGTTTGCTCGAAGTGCGATTCACCTGACCCTAAATCACTGTTTTAAGAATCACGGTTAAAATTAAATCGTAAAAACAACTGATTCTGGAAAAAAGGAATGCGTACATAAAATGTTTAAATGTCATATTATGGAGTCAGTGCTTAGTATACCCCCACAAACGAAGTTTAGGGTGCTATATTGGATAGAACTTTATATGCAGCATGTGTTGTGTTTATATTAAAAACAAAGACGGATATGCATAATTTTTACACCACTGTCGTGTGATTATATCAACCCCGCCCGTTCTTTTATTGCTATTTTCGTTTATTGGCATTGAGCCAAAAAGTTCCAATAGAATTTCGAACCTGCATCGCTGCTGATATTAATCTCTGAGAGGCAGTTTCAGCAGAGTGATTATTCATGACATGCTATCTAATATATAAGTAAATAGCCTTAGTACCTTCATTTGAACATAAAGATAAATGCTTTACATCAACCGCTTAGAACGTAATTAAAAATATATGGTCATATAGATTTTACTCATTAGACATATCCAATTTGTTTAACATTTATCTTTCACATTTATACCAAATCATAATCATATTTCAAAGGGATAAGAACATGCTTCGGTAATTTGTTTTTTATTTGCGTACTAAGTACATACATTTTTATTTATTGCCTGCTTACTTTAACAGTATTCCACAGCGAATTCTGCATTTTTGATTCACAAAAAACGAGTGTGTTATATCTGGTAAAAAGTGTCTAGATGTCGGGAAACGAAGTGCCATTGTTTTTTAGATGATCGGTAAACGAAGTGCAGATGAAAAATGTGCATGCGACTCTTAAAGCATTTGAATTTTCTCAAATACATTAGTAAACTAAAATGTAACATGTTGTAACATTACTGGATATATTGATCTTTTATTTCGAACAGTAAGCACGTTCTTGATTTATTTCCAAGTATGTTTATTTTGTTTAAATATGTACTGATCATTCAATTCATGCTGATTATCGATGGACTTTTATCGTTTTTTTTTAATAATTCACCGTTTTTTCGAGAATTTCTTTCTTCGCAATACGAAGTGCTATACCATTAATCACCCAAACAATGTTCTGTGTCTAAAAACCAAATAAACAGAACATAAATACAAAAAAGCTGAAGAACTCACCTCTCGCGCGTGGCGTTTGTTGTTCTCTGTAAGTGAAGTGCCATCCGTAAACGAAGTATTCGCATACCCGGCGTGGTGTACACACCACAGAAAGACACGCAACTCTGTTAATTACTCCGATATTTTTCAAACATGAAACGATGTCAATGTGTGTGCTATTGATGAATTACTTTAAACACATTTACTCGTTACGTAACGTTTCAGAAAACTGTGAGAATGCTGACACTACAAAAACACAAACTTGTATTCGAAGTGTCAATGCTCTAGTTAACTACTCAAACCTATAGCGATTATGGCGATGACAAGTTTGCAACAACTTTAAAAGCAGTTACCCGGTATCACGTGACACTAATCCAGCGCGCCTAAAAAAATACATTAACGACTTTATGACTTGAACTAACACAACGAGGCGTGAAAATTGTGTCAGGGAACGAGCAAACACTTCGAGCTATCAGGAAATTTGACTTTCGCGAACTCGAGCCAAATGACAAAATTTATAAAATTATACAACATGACCTGTTCATAACGCGTTAATTCGTTCAATGTATTATACTTTTTTCAAATAATTAGATTATCTGTAAATTCCGTTGAACGGATTATGTTGCATTATCAAAAAGTAGGGGATCTCGAACGATCCCTTTGTATGCAAAAGAATTAGGGATGGCAAAATTATTCGAATATTCGATTGAATGGTCAGCACTCGAATAATAAAAATGATATTCACATTTTTATTCAAACGTAATTTCACCAATGTTTAATGACCTGCGAACCGCTTACTAAAAAGCAACCGAAACTACCTGGGAGTAACATGTTTGACGTGACGTTCTTCGTGTCAAACTGATAACGCGGCCCGTATCAGTGTTGATTACGCAATGCAATATACACGCTCTAAGAAAGGCCCCGACTCTTGTTTTCCAATGGGGTGCCAATTAACGGTTTCAATTGACTGGCGAATATTAATTAAGTTTTGTGATCACAGTATGTACAGCCATTTAAATGTGTGAATTACTCAAATCGCGCAATGCAATATACTTACTATAAGAAAGGGCCCGAACTGTTGTTTGTCAATTAGGTACCAATTAAGGGCTTCAAATTACTTGCGAATAATAATTTAGTTTTTGTGATCACAGTTTGAACAGACATTTTAATAGTGTGAATTACTCAAAAGTAACAGATGATATAAACTAAGCAATCATCAAGGAATTATAATTCAAATCTGAAAATGCCACCAGCCCCTTCTACAGTATGGACTACTTTACACGGTCTGTGGATAAGAAGACCGCAACGTGTAATGTGTGTAAACTTAGTTTTACATATGCGCGGTCTGCTACAAATCTGTAGAATCATTAAATATTAAAATTCTATGCCACGATGTTTTTCATTTTATTTGTGCCCGATTACAGTATCGGTCATAGTATTAGTCGACAGCGATACAATTTTTCGATAGCAACGTTAATAAACAGCCTCGTATTTAGCAAACGGATATAACTTACAAACCAATGGAAATTAACACATAACAAGGTAAAATCAATCCAGCCGTTTTATGCGAATATTCGATTAAATGAATTTGCGAACATTCGAATATTGATATTGGTATTCGATGCCATCCCTAAAAAGAATCATTAAAACGTGCATGGCCAATGTCGGCATTTTCGAACGTTTTACCTTTTGTTTTACATGATTTTATTAGCAGTTAATACAATATGGCAGTCACAGAATACATTAGTACTTTACTTTTATATTATATGAATGCGAACTGAGAAACAATCCACATGATTTAGGTTTATTCTGTGGGATTCTTAAAAACGAAAAAAAAGATAAGTTGTTAAAATATTCATTGCTTTTTCTCACTGGGTAGTCTGACAAAAAAAAAAACAAATGCACTTTTTAATGCAATTTAAATATTTCAATTAGGTATAATTGACCATCTTTCCTTGACTCGAAATGCAAAATACGTTTAAAATGTACCCACGACACAACATATAATGACAACATGAACGGCTGTATAAAATACGAACATGTCAACCGTAAATCTAGATTCTAAAACGGTGTGATATTTGCAAAAGTTAAAGTTATATCTCGCAGGGCTGCCCACACCAGAAGAAAAACGTCATATATATTTATATATCTGAAAACTACGAAACGTAGGCTTTCTAATGATACATAATATGTCAAAAACGGCCGAGAAATTAAAGTATAATTTAAAAAAAAAGACGTTAGTGGGTACATCAAAATGTATAACCTCGGCGCTTCGATAGCTACCGGTCACGTGACTAAGTTACGACAAGATATTTGCCGTTACGGTCCCGTTTCATATCCGTCTCATATAGAGTCCGTGACTTAGAGAACAAAAATATTTTCAATCAAATTAATTTCATTCACGCGTATATTTACTCAAAATTGTTTAAAGTGGCAGTTACCTTTGAATTAAAGCGATAAATTAAAATTAAAAGAATAGCATGTCCTTAATCAAAACACCGACAGTGCAATCACGGAAAAGAACAATAAAACAATTAACGCAATGACAGTTACCCGGACCCCTGTTTTTTTACACCTAACAAGGGATATTGGCAACCTCGGAGCAGACACAGAGCAGACGGAGAGGGGACACATGGCTTTTGCACTGACGGCGCGTGATTACAAAAATACTGGTTTTGGGGCGGCGATTTTTGGGGATTTTACGTTTTATTTATATAACGACGACTAGCCGAAATATTGGGGAGGCGGCCGCCGGCCCTGCCGCCCCATTACCTACGCCCCTAGAGTGGCACTGGTAAGGACTCATGGATTCAATTTAATGCCTATACTGTTACATCCTTTCTCTTTTACAAAAGATAGACATGATCTTTAATGTACTAGTAATTTATAAAAGTCATTATTATTTGATTAAGCATATGCACATAATAAGCAGTATAAATGATCCCAAGTTGCCTTCATGAATTCATGCAAATGATAAATAAAATACAAGTAACGCATGTGTAATGTCGAAGGTCTGCACATAATTACAGCACACTATTAACAAAGTTAAGCACATAGTCTTTGAACCGCTCAGGTGGCTTAATTTGTCGATCTGATCACGGAGCGTTTATTGATAGGAGATGAATCGAGTATTTGACCCTTACTGTAGTAAATTCAATCTTATGCAAAAACTAATCATTCGATTTTATTGGCTTATACGTTATCTTGTTGCTTATAAATTCCTCTTTCAAAAAAATATAACTTTTAGTATATTCCCGTTGTTATTAATGGATTTAAAGCGAGTTAAAAACAAGAAATAAACATTTTTTTGTTTTACCACCGCGCGTTAAACCGTGTCGTATCGACTTTTATAATTAGCGTACATCGAAGCGCCGAGCTAGTTATACATTTTGATGTACCAACTCACGTCTTTTTTTAAATTTTAGTTTCATTTCTCGGCCGATTTAGACAAATTATATATCATTAGAAAGCCTAGGTTTGCCGTACGCTACCGTTTCTTATCCGTGTCATCTAGAGTCCGTGACCTGATCTAGTTGTTGTTATTAGTGGTTCAATAGAAGATTGTTTTTGTTTCGCTGCATGGGCCCTCATCATTTGGAAGTTCAATGGGAGGTAATTCTGGTGCCTCAAAGAAGGGAATCGGACAACGACAACAAGCGAGGCATGGTTTTGTAATGCGCATGGGGGGAGGGGGGTAGAGGGTTAGTTTTAGGGTTAGTGTTAGGGGTCGGGTTAGGGTAAGGATTAGCCTTAACCCATACCTAACCCTAACCCGACCCCTAACACTAACCCTAACCTAACCATAACCCAGGGTTATCTCCCCTATACCATGCCCCGCTCGTTGAAATTGTCCTCTTTCCCTCAAAGAATTGTTCATGTTCTCGCTTTTGCTCCCTTGGACTGTAGAGTTGCCTCAATTGTTCCCCTTTACCATGTTGTGTTCGGTTCCGTTGGTTGTATGCGAACGGTGGCACCGACGTGTAATGGTTTTATGTCACGTGCATTGTGGTTGAAGTAATGTGCTTGACTTACTTCACTTTTCCTGAGCTTTCGGTGTACGTCATTGGGAACTGCAGTCTGAAGCTTCGAAGACTTGATTGGTAACAGTGTTCTTGTTGTTCGATTGAACAACTGTTGCGCTGGGCTAAAGCGAGTAGATTGTTGCGAAGTATTCCGGAAATTTAGCAATGCCATCATAGGATCAAGTGTTCCAATGTTTCGCTTTTTCATTATGTTCTTGGCCAGTTTTACGGCATTCTCGGCTTTCCGTTACTCTGGTGAAATCGAGCTGACGAGTATGAGTGAGTAATGTCCCATTCATTTTCAAAAGTTTTGAACTGCTCAGACTTGAACACTGTAGCTTGATCTGATACAAGCGTTTCCGGTATTCCGTGTCTTGCGAAGTGTTGCTTAACCTTTCTGATGATAATTTTGGACGTGGCTTGTTCCAAGTAATCGATTTCAAAGACATTGCTGAAATAGTCAACTGCCACTAAGTATTCTTCGTTGTTAAATGTGAACACGTCCGTTGCTACTTTAGCCCATGGACGATCTGGTACGTCGTGGCTGATAAGCGGTTGCTTTCACTGCTTCCTACCGAACGACTGGCATGTTTCACACTTGCTGACGTAATCTTTTATTCTGACGTCATGTTCGGCCAATAAACACTGTTGCGTGCTCTTGCTAGACATCTTTCAACACCAGTGTGAGAATGAATATGTTCAAGCGCGTTTTTTTCGCATCGATTTCGGTACCACTACGCGATCTCCTCGGAATATAATTCCATTTTCGCATGTGAGTTCATCGCGCACTGATACATATGGCTTTGCTTCTCGTGGCCTAATTGATCAATCACGATTCTTAAGGTCGGGTCTGCTAGTGTTTGCTTGCGTAGATTGTCTTGTTTTGTTGAGAAAGCACAAGATAGTCCGTCATTTTTGTACTTTCAATTTCTTTTTCGTACTCAGAAAGTATAACTTCGTCGAGTTTCGTTAAAACCATGGCCATGATAAGCTCTTGAAAGCGTAACCGATATGTACCTGTGTTCGCCTTTATTGTACACAATGTCATAATCGTACATTTGCAGTTTGAGTAGCATCTTCTGCAAACGTTTCGGAGCTCTGATCAACGGCTTTTGCTTATTATTTCAAGCGGCTTATGGTCACTCTCTACAGTCACTTTCCGACCATATACTTATTGGTGAAACTTTTAAAATCCGAATAGCACAGATAAGAGTTCCTTTTCGATTTGCGCATAGCTTATTTCCGATTTTGACATTTTTAGACTTGCAAATGCAACAGGTTGTCCACCTTGAAACATCACACACCCCGATCCGGTCTCGGATGCATCACATTTTATTGTAGTTTCGAGCTTTGGATCGAAATATCGTAGCACAGGGGCATTACACACTGCTTGCTTGATCGCGAGTAGTGCTTCGTCATGCGCATGGGACCACTGGAATAAGTTGTCCTTGTGTGTAAGCTGGCTTATTGTCTCACACATGTCACTGAGCATGTGTAGAAACTTTGTCAAATAATTGACAAGACAAAATAGTCTCTGCACACCCTTCTTGTCTGTTGGTTTCAGCATTTTCATAATTGCTTCTACTTTCGCGGGATCCGGTTTAACACCTTTTTCCGTTAATAAATAACCAACAAACGGCATGCTTTTCTTATGTATCTGCATCTTGTCCTTGTTTAGCTTACTGTTGCGTTCTATGCATCGTTGTAACAACTTTTTCAAGTTGTTATCATGGTCTCTGACGGCTTCGTCGTATGTGGAGAATTTGCCGTAGATAATTATACCGCCCGCTATGGCGCACATTCCACTGAGACCACTAAGTCTTTCTTGCAAATACTGCTGGAAGTATTCCGGTTCTGGAGATATTCCAAACGGCATCTTGAGCCAACGGTACTTTCCGTAAGGCGTTTCAAATGATGTTAAATAGCTAGGCTCCTCATCTAACTTCACGTGCCAAACACCATTTTTTACATCGCATTTACTGAATACTTTTGCTTTTGCTTGTGAGAGCTCAGGTAATAAATCTTCAACCATTGGCATCAGGTTGTGGCTACGCTTTAGCGCTTTTATTAAGGGGCTTAGGATTGATGCATAGACGAATCTTTCCAGAAGAAGGTTTCACAATTACCAAACTAGATAACCAGTCATTGGGGGTGTCAACTTTTGCAATTGTCCCATTATTCTCAAGTTTATCTAGCTGCTTTTTGAGCTCAAGTTTCAATGATAACGGCACGCGTCGTACAGGCATTTTCACTGGTTGAACATTTTCATAAACGTTCAAATGAAGTGGCTTAGAAAATTCACCTTCACCAATGAAGACTGTTGAAAATTTCTGTTGAATATCATGCATTGACAAACAATCAGAGTTGTCCACAGGGCATATGTTTTTATATTTACTTTTTATCAATTGCATTTCTTGGAATGCTTCTGCGCCCAGTAGCGGGGCTACATCTTTATCAATCACTTAAAATTCAACATTGTACCTAGCATGTGTCTTTGGATTTTTTATCATTAATCGCCATTTCCCTTCAGCTTTTATCACTGATTTGTCATACATTCTTAATTTTGAGTCAGCGCATTAAATTTCAACTCCGGGGATTAGTGACCGTGGAATGATATTTGTTGTCGCGCCCGAATCTAATTGGAATTTAATTGTTTTCCTGAGTCTCACTAGTAACATGTTTGCATAAATTTTGTTCTGAAAACACTTTCCTGCATTTAATGTTAATATGTCATCGCAGTTCCCATCATCTGAAAGGTCACATTGTTTCACATGGCTTTTGTGTTTTGATTTTCTGGCTGAGCGACATTCTGACGCACAATTATTAAGCTTTCCACATTTTCGGCACTTTACTCCAAAGGCCGGGCACTGTTTGGCATGCAATTTGTTCCACAATAAAAACATTTCTTGAAGGCTGACTTTGGTCCTCTGTGATTGCTTTCCTTTTGTGGCGGCTGTCTTGATTTTTGCACTTAAAGCTTCTGTGCCCCTGCACATATCAATGCATTTTTGCAAAGTTAATTTGTCTTCTCTTAAGACGTTTACGCACCTGTGTGTCGCGTATTCCGATAATCAATTGGTCTTTGATTAAGTCATCGTTCAATTGTCCGTATTCGCACGTCTTGGCAAGTTGGCGTATTTTTGACAAATACGTGTCAAATGAGTCCATCGCACCTTGTACGCACGTATAAAACAGGTATCTTTTGTACGTAACGTTGGTCTTCCTAACACAGAATGCTTCTAATTTCTGTAGAATGATGTCTATGTCTTCCTGGTCTTCGTCCTGAGTGAATGCGAATCCCCCGAACACGTCCATAGCTGACGGTCCTATGCATGTAAGGAACGTTGCGGCACGTATATCCTTTGCCTTTGCACTTAGTTTTGATGCTTTTTCGTAGTTAATCCACGAGCGCTTAATTTTTTTCCAGTTTGTGGCAATGTTACCGTCCATGTCTAGCTTTCCAGAAAACTGTATTAACGATGGCATTGTCGTTGGCGCTGCTATTGCGGCTGCTGGTGGTGCTTCATCACCCATGGCGTAGATCCAGATAATTGGCACAGACAACAAAATGTTTTTTTAACTGTCCGAACGGATTAATCCAATTATCAGCTATCTTCTGAAACCATGTTTATGGTGTACTTAATTTACTGCAAGTATGGTTTATAAGTTTATTATACATCCATAATAAATATATTATCAGTGCACGCGCATGTGGTGAGCGCGTGCAATAGACTGCGTAGACTGCGGAGGGTTGTATGTATATTCAAACAGAGTGGCACTGGGTATGACTCATGCATTAAATTTAAGGCCTATGCTGTTTTGCCAGATTTGTTTATGTGACATTGCTGAAAGTTCTTCTAGACCTGAATCCACATTGAAAACCATGTCAGTGTCACAGAAAACCATCAATATCATTGCACTGACATTGATGACAAGACCGTCTGATCTTGCAACGAAAGGAAATGCAGTGTTTTGTTATGAAACAATGCAAATGGAACATGTCGTCATTTGAGAATTAAAATTAATACGAATAGTCAGGGATGTAGGGTCACAGTACCAACTAATGACTATGTATTGGATGTTTCAGCAGTTTTGAAAGAGCACATACACAAAGCAGAAACATAGATCTGCAATACCAGGGAAACCTTTATAGGTTATCAATATATGCTCCACTCAAGGATATATATATATAGTTTACTGTAAACTTTTTTTTTTGCTAATGCCACAATTTGTGGAAAAATTATATATCACAGACAGTACGGAACAAGTAATACCCGGTACATACAGACTACAGACTCACGGCAGTAATATAATGTCCAAAATATACTTCACACTTGCACACAATCTCCGATATACCGTAGTTAACATACTTTATGATTTGTGAATAGTCTTATTTTTTGTCAAAATACTAATACAGCAATGTAAGCATACCATTCCAACCCCGACATGGTTTTGGTTTCTGCCAAGCGTACTTTCGTAGTACGTACCTGGTACCATGCTAAAACCCCTGTTACTGTTTAAATAAAGTTTACTACTCTCTGACCTACACATTAATTAAATAACAAATCGAAGCAAAACAATACATATGGAGAACGAAGTCCGTATACATTTATTGGAAATGCCTGATGAAATAATCGAAGGAATAATGTCTTACCTTTCATTTCACGAAGCCAGTGAAGCAAGAAGGGTATGTTTAAAGTTTATAACAAATGTTGAAGATGCGACTTATTTGTGTATTTTCGGATAACATTATTTCGGAAACAAAAGTTCAATCTGGGAAGTCGGATATCTAGAAGTATCGGACGATATTGTTTGAGCATCGATTTCTATGATTTTTACTTACTTGTACCGAATCCGTATTGGAGTATTGTTGGATGGAATACTTGTCTGAATCTAGAGTGTGTTTTAATTAACTCAGTAACTAGTCAATATAAATTGCCGCCATATAGCATGTTCATCCGTTGTATCGACCCTCTTATTACTCATAACGGGTTTAGCGGGTTTAAAGTTAATAATTAATACATTGATTTTGTATTTGTTTTGTTGATTATCATGTAAGCTGTCAATTCTAGGTGAAAGACCGAACAAAAATATAAACGGTATCGGTTTACATTAACCGGACTTACCTCCCTCTGCTGCTCCATGCCATTCGAGCGCTGTCTCATTGTATCGCCACTCGTGATTGGTTGCTATTTATTATAGGAAAGGGCAAGAGTTCATGCTACAATTCATATCGCAAAGTGAAGTACAACTTCTGAACGTAACAGGGGCAACGAAAAAGTTAAAAGAAGTAACTCGGTTTAGGATATCAAGTAGTTTTTTTAAGTATATATAATCAATTTGTAACAGAAAGCGTATTCAAACATAAAATACGCAATTCAATACACAATTGTAACCAATAACAAATGAACAATTAAACCAACAATTAACTATTTAAGTCAATGTTTTCCAACGGTAAAGGTTAATTTCACAAATCGTCTTGACATTTTGGACAAAAGAATTGACTATTCCGCCTCACGACCCGAACTGAAGTGCAGAATGCAAGATGCACCCAACCATCGCACTTGTCGCACTGGGCCCAATTTACAATCTTCAGACAAGGTTGATTGCGTAGTGTAGGCGGTGTGATCTGGTTGCACATACAGCACGGAATGTCATCGTCCAATTCTTCATCTGAGTCAGACAGATCATGAAATTAATTTCAAATGGGATTTATCCCACTTGTTGATGGCATCTGAATTTCACGAGTTTGTATGGCATTCAAGGTGTCTTGGCTTTCATTATTTTTTTTCAATTTGTTGTCCCGATGTTTTTGATATTGTTTAAGTTCCGAATGAAACACGTCATTTGTTATTTCTTTTCCACCAGACGACGGCTTCTTCACCGTCCCATCCTTTTGTTCATCTTTCTTCATGCGACATGAACATTTACACATCGGACATGCTTTGTTGATAGAACAAAGGTCCTGCGATGTTTTGATGTGTTGTTCCATGAACAGCTTCACTGCTTCTTCTCCGCCTTTTAAAGCCTTCACTTTTCCGATTGGGTCCTTTTCGCGAAAGCTTTCACAAGGGAATAGTTTTTCGTTTTGTCACAACATCATTTGCATAGGGGAAAATGCCTGACTTTCGGAAAGCCGACTGTATGTTTGCGGGTGTCATTGACTTTAGGTAGGCTTTACTAGCTAGTGCGCAAAGTTCATACCTAGTAATTTGCTGCCCCATGTTTTTTGTCAAAAACGATGCGCATTCCGCATTGTAGTACGTTTTGAAGGGTCCAAAAACGCCTACATCCAACGGCTGGAGAAGATGGGAGGTATGAGCAGGTAGCACAAACAGAACTACGTTATGGCTCTTGGCCCATTCAATGGTGTCTATCGAAACATGTGAAGCATGTCCGTCGTAAATCAACAATGCATGTTGATTGGGATTGGCGTTCATGTTGCCGACGTGTGGAAGAAAGTGGTTTTGGAGAAATTCCTTAAATATCGTTCCATTTATCCAGCCGGATTCGGACATTGTGCAGTATGCTCCCGCTGATGCGCCGCTCATTAATGCAGGATCTAATCGCTTCCCCTTGAATATGAAGAACGGCGGGAGTGCATTTCCAATGGCATTTGCGCATCCAATTATGGTCGTTGTGGTGGAACGTGGTGAAGTTATGGTCTGTGCTTTGACACCAACGGGAGCAATAATGTTTGGAGGTCTGTGTTCTGGGGTTATGCCGGTTTCGTCCATATTGAAGATTAAGTGTGGTTTGTCTAGGAGATTGTACGTTGTCAATGTGTTGAGTAGATTTTTAAAGTAGATGTCAACAGCTTGCGGCGTTGCTGACTTGGCCCGTGTACTCTCCAGCCTCTTAGCAGAAAGCGAAGCGATTTGGTGTTCCCATCTGTGAAGAAATCCGTAAAGCCAATTGTTGCTCATTGGTTTGTTGTTCTTTTTTCTTCCAAATGAGAGGACCAGGTCGCCTGCCAGTGTTTTTAGCCTCTCATTGGTGAGTCCGTACCCAAGCTGCGCTAGTGTTTCCACGTAATCAACAAGTACCCGCTCCTCATCGAGACTCAAAATAGGGGCCCCGCCAACTACTGCTTCATCGTGATTCACATGGCCAGACACCCTATCTCTAAGCATTGTACGGGGAACACCAAACATTCTGGCTGCCGTTTTAACTTTAACGCCTTTCTCGTGGACTGCTTTATACGCGAGGTTCAATGACTCGATATCATATTGATGCCTCTTTATTTTATTTATTAAAAACCTATTGGGCTTTTCCTGAAAGGAAAATTTTATCTTTAAAATGTGTATTTTGTATTCACTCACTCACTCGCCTAGTCACTCACTCACTCACTCGCCCAGTCACTCACTCACTCGCCCAGTCACTCACTCACTCGCCCAGTCACTCACTCACTCGCCCAGTCACTCACTCACTCGCCCAGTCACTCACTCACTCACTCGCCCAGTCACTCACTCACTCGCCCAGTCACTCACTCAATCGCCCAGTCACTCACTCACTTGCCCAGTCACTCACCCTACTCATGCACACACTTTTCTCAAAAACAATTTAGATATTTTTGGATTTATGGTCACGTCATAATAAATGAGAGTAAAATTACAAAGGCAATTTGCGCGTTAATTTTTGGACGTGAATGTGGTGTATTTGAAGCGGTAGATTACAGCTACTGAACTATTGTATACATAAAGCATCTGCATGCGGTGAACAGGCACTGTCAAGGTTAGCCTAGGATGCAAAAAGATTCGCAGAAGTAGACGGTAAATATTGGGAATTAAAACATTTTAGAGTGATAAGTATTTTTTGAAACTCCAGTGTTTTTAATACGATTAAATGTGTTATACCTGTTTTTTACGCATGATTTCAATGTTGAAAGGCAAAATACGTCTGCTTGCAATAAACGAACCGTATTCGGACAACTTTGGATAAGCGCGAGCCTTGATTCTTATCGATTTTCATTACGTGACGATACGATGAGGAGGGGCGATACGATGAGAGAAAGTGATAGTCTTTTGATGATTTTTGCTTTGGCAGACTCTTGGTGTCAATAGTCCACTCTATCTTTTCAAAAGCGAAAGTTTTCCTTTTGTCTATATTGATGCGCAAGGAATTTGGTGCGCAACATTCAAGCCCTGATATCAGACAGTTAATATCAACGGATTGCAATAATATTTACATACCTGTGTAGATAATTCATTTCTCAATAATGTTCCGTAAGAATTATGTAATGAATCTTTCAATTTTGCACGCCTGACCAATTTAAATCAACACACTACTCACATTTTCCATTCCAATCGCTGTGCCCGCTGTATACCGCAGGTAGATTTTAATCGATGACGCAGCCTATTACACTGTAATGCCTTCTTCTGATTGGTTGATATTTAAATATTTCATAACATGACGAGAGGTCACTGTTTGTATTGTGATTTAAGCAGAAGTTTAATTGAAACAAATTATGCCTTTTAACTTCAATTCAACGCTATTTGAGGTAAAAATGGACTTATTAACTAAAACTTTATGAGTTGGTTATGTTATTTTGCAATGTTAAGCATATTGATAAAATAGCATTGTATTCATTTTTCGTTATGATTTTTACAGACCGGAGTTTCAGCGTTCAGATTTAATCTGAACGCGAAATATTTCAGCTAACTCGGTAACTAGCATGTCTAAACGTTGTATTGGCCCTCTTAATGAAAACATTGGAATTTTGGTAGTGTTTTTCCCAGGCCATTTTAGCGTGGCGAAAAGCCATGCTGCCCTCCCGGATTGCCACGCTGCCCTTTTCAAAGACAAATTTCGCCACGCGCCCTTTTTTTCAAAGGCAAATTTCGACACGCGCCCTTATCGATAACATCTTTATTGCCTTACGATATAACTTGGTCCGCAAACTCAGCTTCCGTGATTGTCTGTGACGCTCCGACTGTGCTTGATTTACTCGAGAAACGTCAACGTCTAATCGACTTTATTTAATTGAGCAGATTTAATCTATAACAGTGCTCGATTTATAGGTAGGTCTTACTGACTGCTCCAAAGTTGTGAATTAGTCATGCGTGAATAACCCCGTGTCAGTATCAATCGATAATGCCGGAGGCTATGTTACTCCAAGCGCACTTTTCGCTCGGCAATGTATACTCCTCCACGATATAATCATTACTTCGGAGACTTTTGATGAAAAACTCGATGTTATTCTCGTGGCAATTGTGCTTTGCATGCATTATTCAGTTATATCAATACATATATTTTTACGCATAATAACATTAAAATTCACAAACAAATTTAATCTTTATCGTTTTCGTCTTTAAGATAATAAGATCTAATTATTGAAATAATTACTGAGACGTATACCAATTTAACAAAATGCGAATCGGGTATACGATTTAACGTTGCTATGCGCACCTGTCGCTTACATAATTTGACATTTTATCAACATGGCGGACCATACAGAATTAAATTGTGACTCGGCAAAAATGGCAAATAACGTCGTAAACGATCGAATTAACAACGGGGATTATACATTAAGAAGGAATTAATGAAATGTCTGTGATAATCAACGATGCATAAAAATGTTTTAGATAGCAACAACATTATTTATTTATTTGTAATCTACTCGGCGGATTTATGTCACGGAAACGAGTGTTTGCATATTGTTAGCGATCAATTTACTCGCAATGTTATTTTAAACATCTGTCGAGTTTATTGTTAGAAAATGGGATAAGACAAACACGGTTTCATTTATATGTTAGTGGATCTGTGTATAGTCAGATTCATATGCATATATTGCTTTATTATGTTTGTCGTGCTGTACAGTTTATTGAAACAGCATGGAACTTAAATGTACATTGCAAGGTAAATATATTTATATAAATCATAGTAAGTTAAATACATCTATTACCATTAAATGTGCTTGTTTATATGTTATTTTTTCCACAACTGCTTCTGATGCGATTACATGGTTCCCCGTAATTAGGTATTCACTGAACGTTTTTGCCCTTTTTTGCCTAAACTGCGCGCTAAAATGCCCTTTTTGAAAGTAATGCGCCATGCCCCTTTGCCCTCCTGGGAAAAACACTATTTGGAAGTGAACGAATGCAAAAACATGCATGTGTTATATGTTAATTTATAGTTAAATGTGTATTCTAGGACATAACAACGAAAACTGCATTTAAATCGGTAATGTTTTGACAAAATACTTGCTAGACTTACCTGGCTTTCCTTTGACCCGAGCTCCCGGGTTTTGATGCTTGAAAATTACAGAAAACCCTTGTTTGACTCGTGAGAAAATGACGTCATGCATCACATTTAACCCGGGGGTATATACCGACTTGGGTTAATGAGATCAAAAGTTGTTAAGACGAAGTGATAATTGGCTTGGGGCGGAGTATCTCTTTTGGTAGACACTAACCGTTATCGCCCATTTCCAATCATTGAAGCACAAGTCCACCCAGTAGGCGGAGTTTGGCCCATTGAGAAATCTAGTAATGACCAATTATAACACTGCTGGTTTGATGACGCGTAATAAACATTCAATTCTTTATCACAGGGTTTGTTATCAGCTGTTTGCGGTAAAGACATGTATTTAACCCACCAAAACAGAATGGACTCAACCGTGTCAGTTTAAGTAATATTCAATATAAAATAATAACATCTTTAATCCACAAAACACTGTAAAGCCTATTTTGAGAAATACTTCCACAATATGTCAGAATGTATTTCCAAAGCTGAATACACCCAATCCTGTTTTACTTCATGTTTGCTCCGTTCAAATACGCGCGAAAGTTATGCTGGACAACGTCACATTACACGCTTTGCATCAGAGTTGCTAAAATTAATGATTTAACCGGTAACTGACCTTGTGGCAAAGTGACAAATTTGGATGCTGCCAATTAATTATAACATAGTCGTAATAATTGACCATTTGAGACAGCATAGAAAAACAGCTGTTTGTCGCACGTCTTCGGTGAAGATGGCACATTAAATAATTAAACCCAGATTTGAGCCGTACAGGGTCGATTTTTTAGATGAATGTAAATCCGAGTTTAAGGCGAGGGGGGAGGGGGAATTTATTTCAGATTTCTGATGGCAAGCGGCTGGCACTGAGCAGTTTTGAGCAGTAACTGACGAGACATATTCGCTTCATTCCGAAACTTGTAACTGTGTACCATTCTACGAACGTTGCTGATCAGGGCTCGCGCTGTCGTTCACCATTTGCGAAAATATTGAGAAATTGGCTCAAGAAAATTCTGATTTGCGAAAATGCTAAAATCTCGCAAATCTTCATTGAAATTATCCGCCATTTAAATCCAGACTGGTTTTCTATAGTTTTCTCTTTGTTTCATTAAAAGTGTTCGCAAATCGAACATTAAACGAAAACCGGTCTGCACCAGAACATGAGACATTGCTTGACCTTATTGTTATTGAAGCGCACGTGGTAGCTGGCCAATCAACATTGAGTTCGCTCACGCATAATATTGGGTCAATCATGCGTAGACACTTTGAATACACAGTTGATATTGTCGTCTGCCAACAATTTATCAGTCGCTGGCAAATGTCGTATTTAAAGATAAACAAATGACAAGAGCAACAATAAATAATTTCCAAGCTGATCACTTTAGACCTGTGTACCGACTATCGATCTGAATAGTATCCTAAGACAAATAAGAAAAAGAAACAAATTGTACGTTAAACAGAAAACTGGCAGTCCCAGGGTCAAACAACAGTATAGAAAACTCAGAAATCAGGTTAAAAATAAGATAAATCAGGCTCACAACAGTTACCTTGAATACGTACTCGAAGCGCAGTCCGGTGATCCAGACACCCCCCATACAGGTCAAAATTTCTCCCGTAAGAAGCTCTTCTCCACAATCAAAAATGCTAAACAGGATACCCAAGGTATCGCTCCTCTACTGGAAAAGGATAATCTCATCACTGATAGCAAGGGTCAAGCAAACTTCCTCAATCGCCAATTTCAGTCCGTCTTCACCCCAATGAATCCTCTAAAATTAGGTCAACTCTGTTTAATGAAAGCCCAATCCCTGTTTAGCAACACCCCTAAGACAAAATACCCCAAAATGCCTGAAATCTCCATAAGTGTAAGTGGTGTCCAAAAGCTTCTGTCCAACTTGCAGATTGGCAAAGCTTGCGGCCCTAACAATATCAAGCCTATTGTCCTAAAAAATCTAAGCGTACAAATTGCCCCCTTGGTTACCAGAATCTTTCAAAAATCTCTAGACACAGGCACTGTCCCCTCCGACTTGATCAAGGCGAACGTCACCCCCCTTTTCAAAAAAGGCGACAAAAGTAACCCCGCTAACTATAGGCCGATTTCACTGACATGTGTTCTTTGCAAAGTCATGGAACATATCGTCGCCTCAAACATCACCAAACACTTCCAGGTCAACAACATTCTTTTCCATCTCCAGCATGGCTTTAGGTCAAAACTGTCATGCGAGACACAGCTCATAGGACTTGTAGAGGACTTATCCAGGAACCTTATTCATGGTCAACAAACAGATCTAATACTCCTGGATTTCTCGAAAGCGTTCGACAAGGTCAATCACATGAAGTTACTCTACAAACGGCACCAACACGGCATCCAAGATAGCACATTACAATGGGTCAAATCTTTCCTTATAGGTCGACTTCAGTCTGTCTTAGTAAATGGTGACAATTCAGACGAGGTTCCAGTCACATCAGGTGTCCCCCAGGGCTCTGTTCTCCGCCCTCTCCTCTTCTTGCTCTACATAAACGATCTGCCAGAAAACATAGTCGCACAGATCCGGTTATTTGCTGATGACACTGCTGTCTACATCACGGTCAACAATCCCACTGAACAAAATACCCTGCAAGAAGATATAGATCGGCTACAAAAATTGGAACACTCTTGGGATATGGAATTTAATCCTTCCAAGTGTACGGTTATGAACATCACCAGGTCAAAACGTCCCTACAAATCCACTTACACACTCCACGGTCATACCTTTGAAACAGTTAGTGATGCTAAATACTTGGGTGTTAGCATCACATCTGACCTCAGCTGGAATAAACACATAAACCAGGTTACTGCAACAGCCAGTCAAACACTTAACTTCATCAAACGCAACATTCCCATAAAACACCAAGGCATTAGAGAATTTGCCTTCAAAACCCTGGTCCACCCACAACTTGAGTATAGCAGCTCAGTGTGGAGCCCACACACACAACACAACGTAAACTAGAAATGGCGCGGCAGAGGCCGACGCGTATCCCCACGCCGAATGTTTGACCTAGGTGTGCCCCAGGGTTGGTAACGGGGCCATGCATAGCTGAGATTGACCGTATTGTCATAAGAGAAGTTCATCATCAATTAGAAGTGAATTGGTGTAGAAATGAAGAAGTTATAGTAAAAGGCAATTTTGGGTGGGTGTGACATATGTGGGCAGGGCGCTCCAGGGTTGGTAATTGTGCCATGCATAGTTGAGATTGACCGTATTGTCATAAGAGAAGTTCAGTATCAATTTGAAGTGAATCGGTATAGAAATGAAGAAATTATAGTAAAAGGCAATTTTGGGCGGGTGTGGTCTATGTGGGCGGGGCCCCAGGGTTGGTAATGGGGCCATGCATAGTTGAGATTGACCGTATTGTCATAAGAGAGGTTCAGTATCAATTTGAAGTGAATCGGTGTAGAAATGAAGAAATTATAGTAAAAGGCAATTTTGGGTGGGTGTGGTCTATGTGGGCGGGGCGCCCCAGGGTTGGTAATGGGGCCATGCATAGTTGAGATTGACTGTATTGTCATAAGAGAAGTTCAATATCAATTTGAAGTGAATCGGTGTAGAAATGAAGAAATTATAGTAAAGGCAATTTTGGGTGGGTGTGGTCTATGTGGGCGGGGCCCCAGGGTTGGTTATGGGGCCATGCATAGTTGAGATTGACCCTAATGTCATAAGAGAAGTTCAGTATCAATTTGAAGTGAATCCGTGTAGAAATGAAAAAATTATAGTAAATGGAATTTTTTGGTGGGTGTGGCCTATGTGGGCGGGCGCCCCAGGGTTGGGATTGGGGCCATGCATGGTTGAGATTGACCGTATTGTCATAAGAGAGGTCCAGTATCAATTTGAAGTGAATCGGTGTAGAAATAAAGAAGTAAATGTAAAATAACCTAAAAAAATGAGTGATAATTTCTGACGCTGCCCCACCCCAACCGCTATAACTTTTGACCCAGGGGTCAGATCAAAATTCCAAATAGTGCAGGGTCGCACATATGCTCATAGCTACCATGTGTGTAAGTTTCAAGGTTCTAGTGCTTTTAGTGTAGGAGGAGATAGTGGCCAGGACGGACGGACAGACAGACAGACGGACGGACGGCGGAGATAACCACAATATCCCCACCTTTTTTTCAAAAAGCGTGGGGATAACAAGATCGAGAAGGTCCAACACAGGGCCGCTCGATGGGTTATAACTGATTACTCATATCACAACAGTGTCACACACATGCTAGACAAATTAGGGTGGCGTTCACTTGAGAACAGAAGGTATGACTCCCGGCTACTGATGTTCTATAAAATTGTCCACGGACTGGTTGCTGTACCAATGCCTTCCTACGTCACTCCTCCGACCCGGCTCACTAGACATTTGCACCCTCTTTCATTCAGACAAATCTCCACTCCAAGCAACTACTATAAATTCTCCTATCCAGCGGTTATTCCAGCCACTATTGTCCTATGGAACTCTCTACCAGCCAATATTGTACAGGCACCTAACCTGGACCAGTTCAGGCTGGGGGTGACCAAACTAGACCACAGTTTCTAAGCAGGTTGGCTGTTTTTAACCTTTTATCTGTATATTCCTTCTTTTAACTAACACTATCACCTTTGTTTCTATGTCTCACAAATACATTATGTATTACTTTTTATCTCCTATACACTTCTTCCTTAATTTCCTAGCACTGACACGCGCCTGCTTGTAATGCTAATTGTTGGCGACTAGCAGTATATATAGATAGATAGATAAAATTAAAGAATAATCATTAAATAATTAGTTCTATGTTGATGAATGATGTTACACTTTTCAGACAATTATCGACGTTATCGTTTGAAATAGAAGGTGATAATGAAGTAGTTGTACCCACAAGCTATGCTATTGTAAAAATAAATGTCAACCAAATGGTATATTTATTACATATTTGCTAGGCTACCGATTTTCATTTTCTGCAATCAAACGATATGCAAAATTTATATCAAGTGCAGAACGCATACAATTTTTCGGACTGTCGTTTTCGGCTACATTATTTTTCGCTGATTTAAATTTATTTTCGGAGTTCTTTATAGAAGAAATAGAATGCCGAATACACATGCGGTAATACAGACGATGTGGTTTATATCATTTAGAGTTGTAGTCACTTGAAATTGAAATCGGAAAGACTATAACAAAGAACAATTTGTAAGTCTCTGGGTGGGGTGGGTGGCTTCGCTTTTTATTCCTGTTGGTTTCCTGGTTCTAAGACCTCCGGCCTAATTTTCAGGATTTCAAATTTAGGACAACATACTACACTGTAAAGTGTACATGTACACATTAATTTATGTTTGTACTTTGAAAAGTACCATAATAAATTATTTCTTTATTGAAAACTGCATGTTAAATTATATGTGATATGCCCTTGTTGTCATAAAAGAAATATGAACAAGTTGATAGTATATATTATTATTTCAAAACCAATTTTTCGCGCGCCAAAAAACGAAATCTGGTTGGCTCAAAGAAATTTTGGGTCAGCGCTAGTCCTGTTAATGTCTGCCATCTATAAATGATCTATAAGCAAAGTAAAGCACCAGGGCCGGGGCGGCCCTCAATCTGTCAAATTCACGGCCGAAATTCGGCCGCATTCCCACACCTGAAAAGTATACTTTTTTCCCCTGTTGGGAGGAAAAATTCCCCTAAAAAAAAATTTAAAAAAAATTATTATTTTTTAATAGATAGATGTGTCTCATGATTATTATATCTCAATTCTATTTTAATTTAATCTTGTCAAACATACTTAATTATGAAAAAGCAATGAATATAGTGCAAACACGTACAAATGTAATAATTAGAGAGTAAGTAAAAAATCCCCCAAAAAGGGAAACGCCGCGAAAATTCCCCCTGCTATGGGTAATGACCCGCTTCCCCTAAAATGGATTATGGGCCCTGAGCACTTCAAAATCATACTTTAAAACAATGTGTCAACCGAATTATAATATTGATCGCGTATTTGCTTAATGTGCAAAAGATGTATCTCAGCATGATTTCGGACAGTCGTTTTCGGATACGGTACAATTCGTCGATTTTTATTTATTTTCAACGTTCTTTATAACATTTTTAAAAAATGACGAATACACATGCGGTGTAACGGATGGTCTGATTGATAAAATTTCGCATTGTACTCACAAGAAATTGCACATAGAAAGACAATAAAAAATAACAATAAGCTAGCTAGGGCTCGAGGGGCTATGCCCTCTATTTCCTTTATCTTATGGTCTCAGACTCTCTGCTTAATTTTCCGGATTTCGAATTTGGGACAATTGACACCCCTGATATATCTTATGTCAGAACCTGTGCGTGTTTTTTTTTCGTATTGATTTCACTATGCTCACAATGTTGGTCAGAATGTATGTTTACATTGTGTCTTTTATTGATTGGAATATAAGAAATATATGTTAAGATATTTGTTAATATGTTGCTTTTTCAGGCCTTTTCCGCTCTATTTTGGGAAAACGCCACACTGGAATTTCAGGAATTTCGCGTCGTGAAAAAAAACATTTTGGGAAAAAAATAATCGCAAAAACTGGCTCAATTGGGAAAAACAATCGCATGTAAATAGTGTTTCTTATATTTCAAAGAAGACGTTAACTGGTAAATAACGACTATTTTGATAACACATTATTAAAATTTTACAAAATATTATGAACATGTGTCACTGTGATAAGTGCAGGTTTTTTTATCTGATTTTGGGGAAAGGGCCTGGCCTTTTTTGAGGGGAAAAAAATCTTTAATTTAATTTTGCAATATTTTTCTATTTTCTACACTGGATAAGGTTAAATTATATAGATCTTTCTATTTAAAGGCTTAAAGGCTTTTTTTTTTTGGAATTGGGATTTTTTTTTCAATTGGGAACAAACAACCAGATTTGCATTGGAAATGGTGCCGAAATTTGGACCCGTTGCATAGGGTGGAAAAGGCCTGTTTTTATATATTATATCTCAGTAATTTGCTTAAAGAACAGAAGATCATGGACTCTCTTGCGTTATTATTATGACTCATACAAATTTGATTTTGACTCTTGAAAATATGGTCCCAAGAGTCATTGACTCTTGAGATTTGAGGTCTATGGAAAGCCCTGGCAGTGTTTTTTTTTACACTTACAGGGGAATGGTGGCGGGGCCCGTCCAAAGGGGAAAAAATGCGTCGTTTTTAGGAAAAGGGGAAAATTAAAAATTCACTTGTTTATATGTAATGATATTTATGATATTAATACACATGTTTGAATGAATATAATATTCACAGCTGAATGTCTTTGTCCTTTTTATGTCCCCCACTATAGTTGTGGGGGACATATTGTTTTTGCCCTGTCTGTTGGTCCGTTGGTCTGTTGGTCTGTTTGCGCCAACTTTAACATTTTGCAATAACTTTTGCTATATTGAAGATAGCAACTTCATATTTGGCATGCATGTGTATCTCATGAAGCTGCACATTTTGAGTGGTGAAAGGTCAAGGTAATCCTTCAAGGTCAGAGGTCAAATATATGTGGCCAAAATCACTCATTTTATGAATACTTTTGCAATATTGAAGATAGCAGCTTGATATTTGGCATGAATGTGTATCTCATGGAGCTGCACATTTTGAGTGGTGAAAGGTCAAGGTCATCCTTCAAGGTCAGAGGTCAAATATATGTGGCCCCAATTGCTTATTTTATTAATACTTTTGCAATATTGAAGATAGCAACTTGATATTTGGCATGCATGTGCATCTCATGGAGCTGCACATTTTGAGTGGTGAAAGGTCAAGGTCATCCTTCAAGGTCAGAGGTCAAATATATGTGGCCCAAATCACTTATTTTATGAATACTTTTGCAATATTGAAGATAGCAACTTGATATTTGGCATGCATGTGTATCTCATAGAGCTGCACATTTTGAGTGGTGAAAGGTCAAGGTCATCCTTCACAAGGTCAAGGTCATCCTTCAAGGTCAAACATCATATAGGGGACATTGTGTTTCACAAACACATCTTGTTTTAAAAATTAAAATATATATCAATGATTTTTTCAACATTTAAGTTTCAGACAGTTCAGCCTTGGACATGCACTGTCTCAGTTTTCTTAGCCATTTTGAGTCTTATTGGGATCTTTCAAATCGATAAAATGGCAAATTTGAGCATTTTTTATCAATAAAATGGACTAAATTGGAATGATTTTATCAACAAATATTGACACAATATAGATACATCAGGTCTTTTGTTTGCCATTTTTGGGAGAAAATGCAATTAATGTGAAAAGTCCACTGATTTGGGGAAAACTTAATACAACTCTTTATAATTATTCAAAATAATATAAATTATAGCTATATACTTTTTTAGTTGTTTATGAAATAAAATGGAGATATATTTATCATGATTATGAGACAGTTCTTTCTAAAAAAAAAAAAAAAAAATTTTTTTTTTTTTTTTTTTTAACTTCTGGAGGGGATTTTTTTAGAAAATGGGGGAAAAATATATTCTCTTTTTTGAGGAATATCGGCCCCAAAATTGCCTTAAAAAAAACAACACTGCCTGGACTTAGCTCCCTTCAGTAATCTGTTTCAAGTACCGACCCTCTCATAGTATCGGCCCTTCTGATTGGTAGTTAAGATTTGTTACTATGCGCACATGCTTGTTCTTATTGGAAAAACAAAACTCTTGCTCGTTTTCTTTTTAAAATATCTTTACATTTTATTGAAAAATAAGCGGCATATAACACATTTAATAAAGCTACTTCTTATCCATTAACAAAGTACTTACGTGTGTGTTATGTTATTTAAAAATCGTAGCATCACCCTGGAATAAATATGATCTACTTTCAAATGAACACCGGAAATCATGAGAATGATCGTCGCAATTGTCAAGGATAACCATCAAATAAATAACAACTTCTAAAATTTGAAAAAATAGTAATTTTCCAGCACGTCTTGAAGGTTTTTTGTAAAAGGGCAGATACTATGAGGAGGGCCGATACTATGAAAGTAAGGGATAGTTGCAATAATCCTTCAATCCATCTCCCAGCTATTGACCCTTCGAGTCGCTGGGAGTTGCAACTGGTAAAGTAATATTCAATGTCAAGTCTCCTGCCGGAAATCTGGGCAATAGTTTAATTGGTAATATTAGCAACATAAACTATTCTTTGGCATAAACACAAACAGATCACTATGCACAAATTAAAACAACTAAGTACAGTACAGGCACCATATACTTAAACAAACGCCACTCGCCAAGGTGTTTATCTCACTCACTCACTGTGTTCGCTTACCAATATAAACCTCGCGATGGGTGTTCAGATCAAATGTCGCGGGGGCCGTTTTCCATAAGGCAAACACCGAGAATCACCGCGGACCCATATCTACCGCAGTGTTTGTGTTCGCAAAAAATAAATTAATTGAACATAAATGTATTGTATTGATCCCTTTCATTTAAAAGTGATAATGAATAATGTATTTCACACCCATGCCAATGACAGTGTTTTTTGTCTTTTTAAACGCTGCGTATTAAAAAAAACAACGTGTTCGCACCTAGCTGTAGGATACTGCACCTTGAGGAGTGATTATTGCGTGTTTGATTATGCAATTAACAGGTCGAAGCCATGGAGAACTCATAACTGATTGTAGTAATCGTATTATCCCGAGTCTCTTGATTCCCCGATACATACGTGTCAACGGTCTCAATTGCATACATGCAACTTCTCCCATCTTTATCCATTACTCAATAATCCCGATTTCCCTTTTTAAAAGCAAATTATGGGTGGGTAATAAAGACGATAAGAGTGCTAAAAAATGTCAATAACGCAAATGTCGAAATTTTTGAAAGTATCAAATGAATTTCGGCATTTGATTCTATTTAATCTATTACAGGTCTAAAAGATATCTATGTGTCATCATATTATAAGCCCCATGAAAATGACGCACAATCACTCCAAGAACTTTGGTTATCCATTGCTAAAATCCCCAAGAATAGCTTTATCTGGATCTTCGGAGACTTCAATATGCCAGACATGGACTGGCAAACAGATTCACCCAACCCGTCCTGTAAATTCAAAGAATTATATGAAAACTTCTCCGAAAATCTCATTAACTTCAATCTTGAGCAAATGGTCAAAATTTCCACTAGAAATAAAAATATCCTAGATCTCTTCCTTACAAACTCCCTTTCCATCGTGCATAACATCCAAACCCTTCCAAGCCTAGGATCGTCTGATCACGACATTGTTTTTCATGAACTTAATATTAAAAGAGGCCGCCCCATTCAAGCAAAGAGAAAGGTCAGATCATATAACAAGGCTGACTGGTCTGGTTTCAAAAAAGAGCTTTATTTTTTTCAGTTAAATTTGACCAGTTGGACCACACTGATCCAAATACCTCTTGGAACAGTCTCAAGGCCGAAATATATATACTCACCGAAAAATACATCCCATCTAGGTTAAGCAAGTCACGTGTGAATCTTCCTTGGATCTCGCATGCCATAGTCAAACTCATACGTAAAAGAGATAAACTTTACTCAAAGCTAAAAAGGTCTAAAACTCCAAACCCCCAAAAAGTCACACAATTCAAATCCCTTAAAGCCCAAATACAAAAGCAAATAAGGAGCTCGTATTGGTCCTATGTAGACACAGTTATCTTCACTGATAGTTCCAACCCAGGCCAAAAGAAAAAGTTTTACTCCTTCATCAAATCAAACAAAAATGAAAACTCAGGAGTAGCCCCACTAAGCAGTAACGGTCAAATCCACTCTGATCCAACCACAAAGGCCAACATACTAAATCAACAGTTTGAATCTGTCTTCTCCCGCCCCCAGCGTCTTAGTCTCAAAGTCTCAAACAACTTGCTAAGAGTGCCATACCTAATCTCTCCCATCCACCGATGCCCCCAATTAACATAACTGTCCAAGGAATTGATAAACTCCTAACTGGCCTAAATCCCAATAAAGCATCACGCCCAGATGAAATCTCCCCAAGGCTACTCAAAGAGCTGCACAGTGAAGTTGCCCAAATGCTTACAAGCATTTTCCAGAGGTCACTTGATACAGGAATTGTCCCAGATGACTGGAGACATGCAGTTATTTCCCCTGTCTATAAAAATGGTCAAAAGTCCAAAGCTAGTAACTATTGGCCCATTTCTCTCACCTGCATTGCATCCAAACTTATGGAACACATCCTAGTCTCAAACATTATGAAGTACTTTGACTCCCACAACATATTAAGCCCCCATCAGCACGGTTTTAGGTCAAAATGTAGCTGCGAGACCCAACTCATAGGTTTCACCCAGGAGATTGCTGACAATCTAGAACTCGGTCAGCAGTCTGATGTCATCATAATGGACTTCAGTAAAGCCTTTGACAAAGTACAACATGTAGATCACCGCAAATTAATCCACAAACTTAAACATCTTGGAATTAATAATGAGGTCTCCTCTTGGGTCCGCTCTTTTCTCCATAACAGGTCACAACAAGTTCTGGTCGAAGGTAAAAGCTCGGATAGGCTACCAGTCCTCTCCGGAGTGCCCCAGGGTTCGGTACTAGGCCCCTGCCTCTTCCTCGCCTACATAAATGACCTACCTGAAAGCATCAAAAGTCGGGCCTGCCTCTTTGCTAATGATACTGTGGTTTATCTAACCATCAAATCCTTATCTTCCGCAGAAAGCTTACAGCAGGACCTGCACCTCCTAGAGTTATGGGAGCGGGAATGGTCTATGGAATTTAATCCCGACAAGTGCGAGATCTAAAGAATCCATAAAAAACGAAAACCCCTCATATTCCCCTATAGGCTACATAACATGGAACTTAGATCAACCGAACAGTCCAAATATTTAGGAGTCACCTTAGGTCAAAATCTCAATTGGGCCCCTCACATAAACAACATTACCGCAATGGCCAAAAATACTCTCCGCTTCATCAAAAGGAATGTCAAAACTGGCAACAAAAAGGTCAAAGAAGCTGCTTACAAAACATATGTCCGCCCCCAAGTTGAATATTGTTCTACAGTCTGGGACCCCTGGCAGAAATACCTCACATACAAAATTGAAATGATTCAGAGATCAGCAGTCGTTACATACTAAATGACTACGGTTACACCAGCAGTGTCTCCGATATGATTTCGGCCCTAAATTGGAAAACCCTAGAATATAGAAGATGCCAGGCCACTCTTGTCATGTTCTTCAAAATCAGAAATGATTTAGTTGCCGTGGATCATCACTATATACAATCAAGCCCCAACCTACTAACCTATGTCAGTCGAATTCCCACCAGCTCTAGACCGCCTACTTCTGTTTTTAACTTTAGCTCTCTTGTTGATCTTTTTAACTTACTAATCCTTTGCACATAATTTTAAAAAAACTAACACGCTGTTTTCCAGACAAGCGTCTGTCAGTTATAATCGAGCACGATTGTAGACAGTATCAAGTTGAAGTTGAAGTAAAGATTTGATGAAATTAGCGCCCAATCAGGACAGTTGTATTCCAACATGCGTAAATCACCTGACACGGTTTGCACGCATCGTGTACATCTATTTTTTGTTACAAGTTCTACATGAAATAAATGAATTTCTTTGTCCTGATAAGAAGCGCGCGAAAATTGGCGTGGGTGTATTTATTTGTAAATAAAAATTTCGTAGAGGGTACAACTTTGAGATCATTTAATTTCCATTAAAAGTTTTGTTGAGAATTTCAACTAAACAACCAGGGTATCTAGTGAATTATTTGGCATTGACATTTCCTCTTCATAAACTAATTTAAACACGCTGTATCATTACCGTTACGCTGTTTCAGGTCCTTCATTATTGCACAAAAGTGTCGTAACATACTGATGCAGTACGTAAATTCGGACAGTACTTAAAGTCGGACACAAGTAAATAAATGATTTAATACTCACTTGATTTCTTTGAAACTTGATATTTGTTGTTAAAAAAGGCAATTGCATTGATTAACATCATAAGAGTTAATAGTATTGATCATCTAAAGGCTTTATTTAGGTTTCCAACTTTACGTACTATCTGAATTTAAGTACGCATACATTTGAACATACATGTAATATCAACATGTAGTATATGATTAAATCATAAAGGAGGTCCACCAATCTAACTCTGTTAAAAAAGTTATGGATAAAGATAATGTCTCCCACCACTTTAGTGGTTTGAGAGACATTTGATTTACCCCTGTGTGTCTGTCTGTCCATGTGTCTGTCACACTTGATGTGTGAACTCAAGTTCTTATTTGTTTTACATGCACTTTTATTATGCAAAAATCTGATTAGATAGCAGGAAATTGCATCATTTCAAGGTGCCATTTCAAAAAAAGTTTGACGACGCAAGGGGACACCCCTCCCGCACCCTCCCCTGTTGAGCCCCCCCTCTGAAAATATTCTGGATATGCCTCTGGATTTTCTCTTGTACATGTACATTTAAAACACGTGAATGACCATCGCAGACTGGTGTTTACGGTGGCTGCGCAGCATTGCTGAGATCACGGGTGTTCCCATTAACGATAGCGTGCAATCGCGGCGATTTCGGGTGTTCACCGAACACCGCGGTCAGTAACGTGCCCGTCCCCTGCGAAATGTCACCCATCGGGAAAAGTGAACACCCCGGACAGGCCTTTTTGTTTAAACACGCTGTGCCTGTACTGTACTTTACTACTTACATTATGTGGTGTGCTTGCATAATAATGATAGTAATCCAAAGTTTCAAACATGTAAACAGTTTATGAAAATGTGTAAGTTTTTGCAATGGAAAATGCTGAGTATTCCGAAAAATCCAAATTAGGAAACACACTATCAATTATCTCCTGAATCCCCCACGAGATAGATCTTGTGTCTAATCAACCCATCATAATACACTGACTTTCTACAGGACCTCCGTAAGATAGATCGAATCATCAATTCAAAAGTTTGACTTTGGGTTTGATATTAAAGGTTGTTGTTTTTTTACTTTTTGTTTTGAGCATTTTTCCACAAACAACACGCAAATTGATATGGATGGTAACAGGTATTGTGTTTGTTATGCTGTTTAAGGTTGATGTGCTCATGGTGAGCTTTTGTGATCGCCTTTTGTCTGTCGTCCGTTGTGCGGCGTCAACATTTGCCTTGTTAACACTCTAGAGGCCACATTTATTTCCAATCTTCATGAAATTTGGTCAGAAGATTGGTCTCAATAATATCTTGGATGAGTTCGAAAATGGTTACGTTTGCTTGAAAAACATGGCTGCCTAGGGGCGGGGCATTTTTCCTTATATGGCTATAGTAAAATCTTGTCAACACTCTAGAGGCCACATCTTGTCCGATCTTCATGAAACTTAGTCAGAAGATTTATCTCAATAATATCTTGGATGAGTTCGAAAATGGTTTTGGTTGCTTGAAAAACATGGCCACAATGGGGCGGGGCATTTTTCCTTATATGGCTATATATGGCTTTAGTAAATCCTTGTTAACACTCTAGATGCCACATTTATTATCAAATCTTCATGAAATTTGTTCAGAAGATTGGTCTCAATGATATCTTGGATGAGTTCGAAAATGGAAACGTTTGCTTGAAAAACATGGCTGCCAAGGGGCGGGGCATTTTTCCTTATATGGCTATATATGGCTATAGTAAAATCTTGTTAACACTTATTTCCTATCTTCATAAAACTTGGTCAGAAGATTCATCCCAATAATATCTTGGACGAGTTAAAAACTGATGCCTGTTGGTTGATAAACATGGCCGCCAGGGGGCGGGGTATTTTTCCTTACATGGCTACATGTATACAGTGCTCCAGCTAGGCCTAAATTGAAGGGCACCCCGCCCTGCCTTCCTGAACCTCCGCCCTGCCCTCCCAAACCTCCGCCCTGCCCTTGGCTTCCTAGGGCTCCCCCCCCCCCCCCCGCCCTTAAATTATTTTTTTTTTGCATATGATGATGAACAAGACTATTGCCAAGCAATCTATGTCCCCTACCTGCTCCACCATTGTCAGAAATTCCAGCATTGTCAGATATTTTTTTTTTGTTGCCATAGCAACGTAAGAACAAATGAAATGACGTGCATTATGTCCATATTGCCATCTATCCATGTTTCAAGTTTCATGAAAAAGTATTAAGAACTTTTAAAGTTATCGCAGGATCCAGAAAAGTGTGTTGTACTATAGCCAGTGCTCCAGCTAGGATTTGAAAAAGGCAGGGGGGGCTTTTTTGTCAAAAGGGCACTTTGGACGCGCAGTATTTTGTCAAAAGGGCACTTTCGAGCGCGCGGGCGTTTCTGGAATGCTTCCTCTTGTTAATATATATTTTATTATTTAATTGTTAGAATATATTATTCCCATTATTATTAAACAATTTAAATATTATGTCTACAATGAGGAATAAATTAATTACAATGTATTGCAATAAGGTAATAAGAGATTTATTGTCCCCTACTCCGTCTGTCAGTCAGTCATGTTAACACTCTAGAGGCCACATTTATTTTCCGATCTTCATGAAACTTGGTCAGAAGATTTGTCCCAATGATATCTAGGATGAGTTCGAAAATGGTTTCTGTTGCTTTAAAAACATGGCCACTAGGAGGCGGGGCATTTTTCCTAATATGGCAATATATTGCTTTAGTAAAACCTTATTAACACTCTAGAGGCCACATTTATTGTCCGATCATCATAAAACTTGGTCACAAGATTGGTCTCAATGATATCTTGGATGAGTTCGAAAATGGAAACGTTTGCTTGAAAAACATGGCTGCCAAGGGGCGGGGCATTTTTCCTTATATGGCTATATATGGCTATAGTAAAATCTTGTTAACACTTATTTCCTATCTTCATAAAACTTGGTCAGAAGATTCATCCCAATAATATCTTGGACGAGTTAAAAACTGATGCCTGTTGGTTGATAAACATGGCCGCCAGGGGGCGGGGTATTTTTCCTTACATGGCTACATGTATACAGTGCTCCAGCTAGGCCTAAATTGAAGGGCACCCCGCCCTGCCTTCCTGAACCTCCGCCCTGCCCTCCCAAACCTCCGCCCTGCCCTTGGCTTCCTAGGGCTCCCCCCCCCCCCCCGCCCTTAAATTATTTTTTTTTTGCATATGATGATGAACAAGACTATTGCCAAGCAATCTATGTCCCCTACCTGCTCCACCATTGTCAGAAATTCCAGCATTGTCAGATATTTTTTTTTTTGTTGCCATAGCAACGTAAGAACAAATGAAATGACGTGCATTATGTCCATATTGCCATCTATCCATGTTTCAAGTTTCATGAAAAAGTATTAAGAACTTTTAAAGTTATCGCAGGATCCAGAAAAGTGTGTTGTACTATAGCCAGTGCTCCAGCTAGGATTTGAAAAAGGCAGGGGGGGCTTTTTTGTCAAAAGGGCACTTTGGACGCGCAGTATTTTGTCAAAAGGGCACTTTCGAGCGCGCGGGCGTTTCTGGAATGCTTCCTCTTGTTAATATATATTTTATTATTTAATTGTTAGAATATATTATTCCCATTATTATTAAACAATTTAAATATTATGTCTACAATGAGGAATAAATTAATTACAATGTATTGCAATAAGGTAATAAGAGATTTATTGTCCCCTACTCCGTCTGTCAGTCAGTCATGTTAACACTCTAGAGGCCACATTTATTTTCCGATCTTCATGAAACTTGGTCAGAAGATTTGTCCCAATGATATCTAGGATGAGTTCGAAAATGGTTTCTGTTGCTTTAAAAACATGGCCACTAGGAGGCGGGGCATTTTTCCTAATATGGCAATATATTGCTTTAGTAAAACCTTATTAACACTCTAGAGGCCACATTTATTGTCCGATCATCATAAAACTTGGTCACAAGATTGGTCTCAATGATATCTTGGATGAGTTCGAAAATGGAAACGTTTGCTTGAAAAACATGGCTGCCAAGGGGCGGGGCATTTTTCCTTATATGGCTATATATGGCTATAGTAAAATCTTGTTAACACTTATTTCCTATCTTCATAAAACTTGGTCAGAAGATTCATCCCAATAATATCTTGGACGAGTTAAAAACTGATGCCTGTTGGTTGATAAACATGGCCGCCAGGGGGCGGGGTATTTTTCCTTACATGGCTACATGTATACAGTGCTCCAGCTAGGCCTAAATTGAAGGGCACCCCGCCCTGCCTTCCTGAACCTCCGCCCTGCCCTCCCAAACCTCCGCCCTGCCCTTGGCTTCCTAGGGCTCACCCCCCCCGCCCTTAAATTATTTTTTTTTTGCATATGATGATGAACAAGACTATTGCCAAGCAATCTATGTCCCCTACCTGCTCCACCATTGTCAGAAATTCCAGCATTGTCAGATATTTATTTTTTTTGTTGCCATAGCAACGTAAGAACAAATGAAATGACGTGCATTATGTCCATATTGCCATCTATCCATGTTTAAAGTTTCATGAAAAAAGTATTAAGAACTTTTAAAGTTATCGCAGGATCCAGAAAAGTGTGTTGTACTATAGCCAGTGCTCCAGCTAGGATTTGAAAAAGGCAGGGGGGGCTTTTTTGTCAAAAGGGCACTTTGGACGCGCAGTATTTTGTCAAAAGGGCACTTTCGAGCGTGCGGGCGTTTCTGGAATGCTTCCTCTTGTTAATATATATTTTATTATTTAATTGTTAGAATATATTATTCCCATTATTATTAAACAATTTAAATATTATGTCTACAATGAGGAATAAATTAATTACAATGTATTGCAATAAGGTAATAAGAGATTTATTGTCCCCTACTGGTTTGCACTCCGTCTGTCAGTCAGTCATGTTAACACTCTAGAGGCCACATTTATTTTCCGATCTTCATGAAACTTGGTCAGAAGATTTGTCCCAATGATATCTAGGATGAGTTCGAAAATGGTTTCTGTTGCTTTAAAAACATGGCCACTAGGAGGCGGGGCATTTTTCCTAATATGGCAATATATTGCTTTAGTAAAACCTTATTAACACTCTAGAGGCCACATTTATTGTCCGATCATCATAAAACTTGGTCACAAGATTTGTACCAATGATATCTTGGATGAGTTCAGAAAATGGTTCCGGTTGGTGGGAAAACATGGCCGCCAAGAGGGCGTGGCATTTTTCCTTATATAGCTATAGTAAAACCTTGTTAACACTCTAGAAGCCATATTTATTGTCCAATCATCATAAAACTTTGTCAGAAGATTTGTCCCAACGATATCTTGGACAAGTTCGAAAATGGTTCCAGTTGCTTGTAAAACATGGTCACCAGGGGGCGGGGCATTTTTCCTTAAATGGCTTCATGAATCTTCATACAAATTTGTCAGAATATTTGTTTAAATGATATCTTGGATGTGTATGAAAATGGTTCTGGTCTGTTCAAAAACATGGCTGCCAGTGTTCACTAGTCATGAAAGTTGGTAAGAACATTTTGTTCTAATGACATCTTGGGCTGCACAGAACAGGTCTGTTCCTTTGAATCTCTGATGAGCGACTTTGGGCCTTTCAGGCCCTCTTGTTTGCGATTTGCATGCACAGATTGTTACATTCAACGTTTTCTGAGTATCTGGAAAAAGTAAAAGAATTACCTTTAAAAGCAATCAAATACATAGAGTGTGGTATTTACACTAGCACAGTCATTTGCCTCATTTGCAATTTATGTGGAAATATAATGAAGAGGACCAAAATAATGGAGTGGAATAGGGATACATTTGGATTATTTCAGTTGAAGTAAGATTTTGAAATGCAATTGTTTAACTTTTGTTCCTCATTTTAATCGTGTCTGTTTTTATTTTCAAGCATAGTTATGTTAGTGGAACAAAATATTGGGACCGCATGCATGTGACATCATCACGAGAGCCACATTCTTAATGTAAACAAAGTGATCAAAATTAAGTTACGCTTGATATAAGGGAATCATACAATAAATAACCCTGAAACTTTCACTGGAATATCATCCATGTGTAGAAGATTGTAAAGAAAGGAATTCAGGTTGTAACAATTTTTGAAAGAATTATGCCGCTTTGTATATTTTTCACTATAGAATATATTGTCCCAAAATTTTGTGTTTTCAACTATTCTTTAAATACAATGTGGACCTCGCTGAAACTTTCTAAAGTTATTAACCTTAATCTGAAGATTCTTGTAACTAAAGGAACTTTGGCTGTGACAAGTTTAAGAAGAATTATGGCCATTTGCCTGTTGTTTATTTTCATTTAGAAAAATGAAGTCCAAAATTGTGTGTATTTACATGTAATTCCTCTTTAAATATTGGGTGAATCTCGCTAAAACTTTCACAGTTAAATGACCTTTAATGTGAAGATAATCATAAAGAAATGAAGAATGATTGTGATCAGTTTTGGCTGAATTTTAGCCCTTTGTTTTTTGTAATCTGTAGAATGTATAGTGGATTTTTATGTGTACAAACATGTATTGTGTGCATCATATGCCTATGTCTAGTTTTTATTTATTTTCAGGTATGCAAACTATTCAACAGACATTGTCAACAAAAGTTAAACCGTGGCTTCTCCAAAATCGACAAACTGCATGGACAGATTCAAAAAGAAGTGAAGAACAAACTTCCTCGCAGAGAGTCTGAACGTAGAAACCACCCTCTTGCTCGCCATGTTGACATACTGTCAGCTATTGAGACACGGCTGTCTCTGCTGGGCATGTCCTACAGCAAGTACATCGACTCAGGGCTGTGCTGCTTCATCCCGGGGAAGGTCCAGTGAATATTTATTTTGACTTTTCCAAAAAGCAAACAGTACATATAATTGATCAATTAGATAATAAAGTGTTGATGAAAACAAAGTAACGGTAGAACAGTAATAGAATTGTAATAGAGTCATCCTGCCAATTTTACAATACTTGCCTATGCTCTGTAAACTCTGATTGACATCTGAGAATCTCACTATGAAATGGTCCCACAGAATTGTAGACAACATTAACAGCATTACAATGGATTTGTTTAAACAAGTCAACATGCTTGCCACTCTTTGAATACTCCACATTGAATTGTTCTATTAAAAAAAAAACACACTGTAATACTGCAGTGGAAAAAGAGATGTATTATTTGTTTGTTGACGGATAGGTTCTGGATGAGTTGCACTCGATCCTGTATCGCCTACAGTCTAGTGATCAGCCTCCCCGCTCTCACGAGTTCCTGCAGGAGTTACGGGACATTTCCTCCATGGCGATGGAACACTTTGATGAGAAGATTGCACCAGGACTGAAGAGCAGGCTGCCCACTGTGAACCTTCCATACCCTTTCTCTGACCCATGTATGTATAGCACAAGCCTGTAACTTTTGCATTTAGTGAATCCGTAAATTTTGAATTTTGCAGTCTCAGATTTTCAGGGATTTTTTATAGGCTGGATTCAGTTTGTACCATTTGTTCGTTCTAAGGCAAAAGTATAATTGTAAGAACTTTGGCTTGCTGGGTTGGTCTTGTACAAAGATTAGAAGTGAATTTTAGTAATGAAACTTCATACATATATAGCTTATATGAAACCCTTGCTGGAGATTGCATATGAAACACGCTCTGTGAAAAGGGGGTTTAATGCATTTGCCTAAAGTGTCTTCCCAGATTAGTCTGTGCAGTCCACACAGGCTTATCAGGGATGGCACTTACTGCCTTAACTGTTTTAGGCAAAGAAGAGACTTTCTTTAAAAGAAAAATATCATAAAAGCAGAAAGTTTTGCCCCTAATAAGCCTGTGCTTGTTAACAATTTGCGCTAATCATTACTATTATACCTCTAGGAATCTCAACGCATTTGATACAGCTTAACTGCATCAGTGTTTTACAGCAATGGCACGTGTCAGTTAAGTACACTGTGTAATGTGCACCCCTTTGTGTCAAAATAGGATTTATCTTGACTAAAAACCAGACAGAGTACATGTATGTATATGTGGATTACATAGAATTTTAATGTCTGATGCCTACGGTAATTCAGTCTTAATTTTGTTTAAACATTGGACTTAATTATTCGTTAGGATCTTAAATTCGTCACTCGGTCCACTTAGGAAATAGATGAAAATTAATGCCTGACGAATAATAATGATGGTTTCACAGTATCTTATAAATGGATAATAAATAAGTATGAGCACCACAGTCATTTTATTAACCAGGTTTTCCGAAGGAAAAAACTGGCTATTAGATTGGCGAATGCTGGCGGGCGGGCGGAACAAGCTTGTCCGGGCCATAACTATGTCGTTCATTGTCAGATTTTAAAATCATTTGGCACATTTGTTCACCATCATTGGACGGTGTGTCGCGCGAAATAATTACGTCGATATCTCCAAGGTCAAGGTCACACTTTGAGTTCAAAGGTCAAAAATGGCCATAAATGAGCTTGTCCTGGCCATAACTATGTCATTCATTGTGAGATTTTAAAATCATTTGGCACATTTGTTCACCATCATGGGACGGTGTGTCGCACGAAAGAATCACGTCAATATCTCAAATGTCAAGGTCGCCACGACTGAAAATAGATTTTTTTTTAAAACAAACTTACAAAGGGGGTTAATTTTGTTTGTTCATTTCAAAAGTTCAGTTTGAGTTTTCTCCCTTTATCAGATTTTTTTTTCACAATGAAAACCTGGTTTTGTGACAATTTTGTCCCTTGTATTCCTTATATATTTCTGAGGTTCTTAATAACTGAAGATGAGATTGAGCTATTCTAATGATTCTTTATACTTGTATTTAAACTTGAAAACCAGAAGAAAAAAAACAATTAGAGCTATTTTTCTGTGGATTAGGTCAATGAACAACAAATTAAGGATTAGAAAAATCAGTTTTTCATATTTCTAGGATTCTTTTCAGCTTATCTGCACGCATTTAAATCATGGTGAGCTTTTGTGATCAGGTTTTGTCTGTCTTGTATTGTAAACATATATTTACCTTGAGGCCACATTTATTAAGGCTACATTTATTGCCTTATTTAATGAAAACTGGTCAGATTATGTGTCCCAATAAAAATCTCAAACAATTTCCATAGGGTAGCAAAACTATGCCTGAAAAAGTTTGGAAACACTTGAAGTTACATTTAAATTTCCTAATAATTATTATAAAACTTATTCACAACATTGGTTCAAGTAAAATGTAACTGTGTTCTAAAACTCTTCTTGCCCATTGACATACATTGCGGCCAAGGGGCTGGAGGTTTCCTTATTTGGATAAAGTATTAGCACGTGAACTCAATTTAGGTTTATTCTTTTTGCCAAATCATCATGAAACTTGCTGAGAACATTTTTTTTCTGATCATATCTTGACCGAGTTTTTAAATGATGCTTGTCTGTTAATAAACATAGCTGTCAGGAGGTGGAGCATTTTCCTTATATATCTGAAATACAAACGTCTGAACACTCAGCAAGTTGTACTTTTTGCCATATCATCATGATACTTGCTCAGAACATTTGTTACTATGATATCTTAACCAAAGTCCAAAATGATGTCCGGTCCTCTGTTCACACAGCACACAGCGGGCAGAAAGTTTATCATATGGCAATAGCAAAATTTTGTTAACACTCTCTAAGTCACATTTTTTCGCCCAATCACCATATTGATCTAATGATATTTTTACAGTTTCATTCCATTGAAAAACATGGCCTCCTGGGTTAATGGTAGTTTTCCTTGTATTGCTATAATGAAATGTGAAAACTCTAGAACTTGGTTTGCCAAATCATAAAGAAACTTTCTCACAAGATTTGTGTATTGATATTTAGGTCAGGTTCAAAAGTAAAAAAAAGCTGTATGTAACAGTTCTGGTCCTTAGGGTCTCAGATTAGGGACTCAGAATCATAGTCCACTTGTTATATTTATGCCCCCCTTCGAAGAAGAGGGGGTACATTGTTTTGCACATGTCGGTCCGTCCGTCCACCAGATGGTTTCCGAATGATAAATCAAGAACGCTTAGGCCTATGATCATGAAACTTAATAGGTACATTGATCATGACTGGCAGATGACCCCTATTGATTTTGAGGTCACTAGGTCAAAGGTCAAGGTCACAGTGACTCGTTCTTGGATGCAGTTTAGGACCACATTTGCAGATTATATTATGTACTGGTGTCGTGGGGTCTATTTACCAGGGCTAGCGCTGTCCCAAAATTTCTTTGAGCCAACCAGTTTTTATGCCCCCCTTCGAAGAAAAGGGTGTGTATTGTTTTGCTCATGTCGGTCCGTCTGTCTGTCCACAAGATGGGTTCCGGATGATAACTTAAGAACGCTTAGGCCTAGGATCATGAAACTTCATAGGTACATGTACATTGATCATGACTGTCAGATGACCCCTATTGATTTTCAGGTCACTAGGTCAAAGGTCAAGGTCACAGAGACTCGAAATAGTAAAATGGTTTCCGGATGATAACTCAAGAATGCGTAGGCCTAGGATCATGAAACTTCATAGGTACATTGATCATGACTGGCAGATGACCCCTATTGATTTTCAGGTCACCAGGTCAAAGGTCAAGGTCACAGTGACTCAAAATGGTAAAATTGTTTCCGGATGATAACTCAAGAATGCTAACACCTAGGATCATGAAACTTCATAGGTTCATTGATCATGATTGGCAGATGACCGCTATTAATTTTCAGGTCACTAGGTCAAAGGTCAAGGTCACAGTGATTCGAAACAGTTAAATGGTTTCCTGATGATAACTCAAGAATAATAATTAGGCCTAGGATCATGAAACTTCAAAGGTACATTGATCATGACTGGCAGATGACCCCTATTGATTTTCAGGTCACTAGGTCAAAGGTCAGGGTCACAGTGACAAAAAACACATTCACACAATGGCTGCCACAACAACTGACAGCCCATATGGGGGCATGCATGTTTTACAAACAGCCCTTGTTATTTATTATTATATATTTTTGTCCAAATTGAATGATATATAAAGGATTGTTATTCACCTTATTTTAATGTTGCTGTGGTAACCAAATGTCTAGGCATTTTAAGATTTTCCCAAGGTGACCACTGATGTCAATCATACTGGGGTTTGTCATGTAAAGATTCATAATTTAATCTGATGTTTGTTGTTGAAAATATATTACATTTGTTTCAAGCTGTATAAATAATTAACTTTTTTACAAACGTTTCAGGTACCTCGTCCACAGGGTTCTTCCAGTTTCCAACCACAACGGTTCGCACTCCCAGCATGAGGTCAGAGGTCGTGAACTTGGGAATACAGGTCAGGGGTCAGACGAGCAATGTGCAGCAGGTCAAGAGGGACATGTCAGAAATCAGGAACAGCTACACTTACTACAAGAAAAGAATCTTCGACCAGGATAAGAAGATTGCCCAGCAAAATCGCACAATTTGTGAGCTGGAGAAAAAAGTCAATGATCTGAATCAGAAGTTTAACGATTTGGCGACCGAGTTTCAGAAGCTACGAGAGAACCAAGATTCTGGTGACTCACGGAGTTCAGGCCCTTGTTTGGCAAAGGAGGGTTTTCAAGAGGAGTTTATTGAGGATGTGAAAGTATCGTGCACTGTGAAAAATAAAGCATTAAAACGGAAAAGTGGAACCTCTGGTAGAAGTACGGGTGTGAAAAAATCTAGAAAATAAAGCAAAATGTCTTTGTCTTGTGATTTATTAGACGAGCATGCAGGAATGTGTTTCACAAATGACTACTAGATATTTCACATTTTAACTTGCCTGTTTGTAAGAATTGTTAAGTATCCAGTACCTTAAAAATTGTTGCATTTATATCTTTTTGTAAACATTTTTTATAAAAGATTTCATGCATAGCTCTTAGTTGCTTCTGTTCTTGGCTTTCATATTTTAATAGCTATATCATAGAAACAAACACATTGATATTTTATTTTTTTAAATGTGATATGTTTGTTTAATAAATGGGCCGTGCTCTGTGAAAAGAGGTTTAATGCCTGTGCGTTAAGTGTCATCTCAGATTAGCCTGTGCAGTCCCCAAGGGCTAATCAGGGACGACACTTTCAGCTTTAATGGTATTTTCAGTTTCAAGAAAGTATCTTCTTAGCATAAATCCAGTTAAGCTGGAAAGTGTCGTCCCTGATTAACCTGTGTGGACTGCACATGCTAATCTGGAAGGACACTACCCACATGCATTTAACCCCCTTTTCACAGAGCACGGCTCAAATATGTTGCATGTTTTTATGTAAATAATTATGTAACTTTTAATATGCAATAAGTTTGTTAATTAATATATCAGGGTACCACCATGTAAATAATGAACAGTTGTTAACTTATGTTTCAATAATTGATACAAAATACAAAACTAACATATATAAACATAATATTTACTTCATGTTTTTGCTGTTAAGTAAAGCATTTTGTTAGTTCTCTTTGAATAGGGAAAAATGTAGATTTTGTAGCTGAAAGGATTTCTTACAGTTGATCATGTCACTTGTGAAAGATGAAGGAAGGAGTAAAATGGTTTGCAAATAGTGGGAAACCTGGTCTATTTGTCCTCAAATAGAAGTCACTTACAGCTGATGTTCACAAAACTTACGAATCGTTATGCAGGTTTAAAATGTTGGTCAAGATTTAAAATCAAGATTTAAAGTTTCTTATTGTATTTTAATAAGCAATGACCCAAGTATTCTTGCACCTGTGTTTAGGTATATGTTTGTGTCACTTCATAAAAATTAGGTCCAGTTAGGTCATAGTTCAATGTCATTTGTTAAAGATAACCAACCAGCCTTCATTAAGGGTAACTTTGTGAAGTATGAATTGATTTTAAACGCCAAGTCTGAAGTGAATGGATCATAACACACTCATGCTCGTAATGTCAAGCTCAGTTCAAGGTCAAAGGTCAACATTCATGAGAATCAAAATAATTTTGGAATTACATGTACTTGGGATAAGTTGAAAGCAAACTAAGATGGAATGGTTCACACTATAGCAAAGTCCCTAGGTCAAAGGTAAAGGTCAAATTTAAAGTTCAAAGGGAAACTAAGAGCAATTGGCCAAGACTCTGACAATCTTTACTTGGAAAAATCACACCTGATTGACAGACTCTCTAACCTGATCAGTGTTTGATCGCTTTTAACCATATTGGTTATACATCATAATTATGCAAGTTTTAATAAAATGCTGACATAATTATTTAGAAATGTTTGCTTTCTGTATAAGATGCATGTATGATATTGCAACCATTTGTAAACAATGTCATCATTTTTCATTTGTAAATGTTGTTATGTATGGATGTAAAATAAATTTGAAATCATGAATATCTTTCTCATTTACTCTACTGAATAGTTATATATATATATACAAATAACCAGTAATAACATATTAACAAATTACAAGATAAGTATTGATGCAAAGCACCAAAGTTATTTGTGTATAATAGTCTCCTGTAAATCTAATTTAGATTGGCCAGTACAAGTTAATATATTTTATGCATTGAATACCTGTATTATAAATGTTGTATAACACATATATTGGATGAGACTTAAATAAACTAATAAACTCTATGAAACTGTTATCAATAATGCTAACATGTTTTCACACCATGTACAAATGTGACATATAGCCTATAACAAAATACCAAACTCTGAGAGTGAGTTTGATCTTTTTGTCTTCGGTTCTAAATCTACTCTCAATGATTCATTCAGGTAAATAATTGCTTCTCTACGCAGTCTGTATCTTGCGATGATTTCATCGTCTCTTAATTCCTCCAAAATATCCACACATTCACAGAAAACACTTTGTCTGCGTCTGTTTTGTTCGTTTACATCAAACAACGCGACAAATTCCGCCATATTTACGAATATCGCAATATTTGCGATTGCCCAGAGACAGTCGTAACTTTTTAGACGAAATCATATGATTTTGGTAAGAAGCGAGTTTTATTAAGACACTGTAAAATCTTAAGAAAATCGTACGACGATCTTAGCCGTTTCTTACGATTACCTTTTGCTTACGATCGTTGATAAGACGACCTTCCGTCCTAACGTTTTTCTTTATTAGTATATGAAAATGGAGGGAGTTTTTGGCCTTAATGGATATATTATTAATATATTTTGACCAGTTTAAATCCGTAGTTAAGGTTACCCCAAGCACTTGGCATTAGTTGATTAGTTGATTTTAATTTAGTATTATGGAGGGTGTTGTGGGCAGGGGAATATGATGGCGTTTCTTTTTCTAGTAAAACCTCGCACTTATCAGCCTCAGGATTAAATTTCATTGTCAAATCTCTTTCCCATTGTTCTAGTTGGTAGAGGTCATTTTGAAGTTGTTCTGACATACCTTATTCTACCTTTATTTCACCATAAATTTACATATTTTCCCCAGGGTTGTTTTGTTTCATTGATGTACTTGTTTCTTGTTTTACTTACGAATGACGATGTGATAGCCAAATTGCAATTACAATCAAACGGATAGTTGCGCAATAATCAACGGTGTGTCTTAGTTTTACATATATGTTAAACAAATACAATTCAGATCGAAAATAATATTTTCAAATAATATTATATTACAATAAAATAAGGGCGAAACAACCCACTTGTTAGGGCGAAACGACCCAGTGCGAAACGACTCAGGGTGACCTAGGGCGAACAAGTTTTAGGGCGAAACGACCCGAGACCTTTACTTACGCACCGCTTTTTTACGACTGTATTACACTGATTTCTTTAAAAAAAAATATAATCTTCGGTATCATGCCTAAAACATATCAAAGCGCTGAAGGCACTGAAGACGTTCGCTATTGCATAATTTAACACGCAATTCATTTTTCAAAATCAGTCGCAAGTTTGAAATGAACACACGCCATCCAACTTTATAAAGTGTGTGTGTCATAGCGCACGGGTCGAGTTTTTTGTGCACTTTTTATCATCCTTATTATTTCATAGAAATAACTTAGACAAAAAAGAAAGTATGATGAAAATGGTAATGAAAACTTAATATAAAGAAAATTTGCAATCAAAGGAATATTTTTTCTAATATCAAATAACTATCTCACCAAGAATATAAATTCATAATGAAAGTTCCGTGTACAAAACTTTTGATTTTTGACACCATATACAAATTCAAAATATACAATAATCTTCGTATCTTTTATATGGAGGAATAAAAGTTTATAAACATTGCTGCTTATGCTTTACTTGTTACCCGAGCAGTTCACACGGTGTCAACAACGCTGACATAATCATAGGTATAGAGCACTAATGCGCTTTTAGGCGTAGCTGTTTTACTCAGTTTTCATCTTAGTGTTTTTTACATAACGCCAACAGACACGCATGAATATTTTCGAATATTTAATAAGCTGATTCGAGATACAACCTCTGAATTTTTGCTACATCACTGCGTATGTGCTCAATTCAAAGGATGTAGCACTGTTCAGTGTAAGGAATTCCGGACTACTCTCTGTATGCTCAAACGACACAAATTGTGGCCCTGTTACAATTACGCGTTACAATCCATCTCGCAGAATTTCACTTTCGTCTCCAAGATGAGAAAACAATCATTAGTGAAATAGTATAGTGTCACGATAAGAGAAAATCGTTTAATTATCATACCACAATGTTTGCAATGACCCTCGTCATGCGAAAATGGGTCTTATGCCATATGCGCCCATCATATAAATAGCCCACTCAGCTATCTCTCCTTCTGGTAAAGAGAAACATAACATATTGAGTGATTTTATAGCGAACATCATCGCCTATGGCCTGACTGCGCAAAAGCTCATGTTGGGTTTAACAAACGCTTGCCGAAACGCATAAGACCCATTTTCGCATGACGGCGCTATTGACGTGTGATTTAAATGTGTCGAAAGAAAACTGCGTTTAAATCAAATATCAACATACGATATATTTCGATAGTGAAGAAAGATACTCATAACAAGGCATATGAGGACACATAAGAAGTGCTCTCCCGTAGTATGTTTTTTATCTACTCACACTAATGTGTGGTTTGACAATGCTAACACACATTTCATGCGGTGAATATGCAACTTACAAGTGAAAAACACAACACAATAGTTTAACTTTTGTTAAATTGTATTTATTTATTTAGAAAAGTAAATTGCAAACTTTATTTCAAAGTCAGCGTATACACCGACTACATTTTTAAAAGATATTTATTGTTATAAATAAATTTAATATAATATATTTAGTTGTTTTCTGTTTGAGCGATTATAAATCATTTTTGAGGTTGCCTATAGTATGCCTGTAGTAATTGATGATCTCATATCCAACTGTCTATGTATTGAGAACTGTGAATATAAACAAGCTAAACCATCTACTGACCTTCTACTATTGCGTTGCTAGCACCCGTAAATACAAAAGATCGCCGCTATCCGTTGAGAACCGTGTGTGTATTTCAGAGTTTATTTACAGGTCCTACTGGCATCTTCACGAGGTTATGGTAGCCCGACCTGCCCCTGTGACCTTTCAGGGGAGAAAAATTAATTTAGAGCCAAAGTAGGTCAAATTTACCCCGGCTTCCCGGGTATTCGCCAAAGAAATAATTCATATCTAAATAGACCAGTGCACGGTGGCCAATGAGACCTTAATGTGCACTGGTAGTTAGACAATCTCAAAAGACAAATTCATGTCTGAGCGCAGCACCGCTGCAGCACACAGCTCCGCCTTTATGGCCCACTTGTTGTCATCAGCCGTCGTCTTCATTCCCGAGACGGTTTCCCCAGCGCGTTGAGCGCACTAGGTACCGCCGCCCCGGGGTCTCTCTTTAAAGCCACCCCTCGATGTTCTTTGGTTCCCCCCCGCGCAGAAGCACAGATCCAGGTCCGTCCCGTATGTCCCCCACACTGGTGGTCTCGCTGTGCCGCCGTCCCCGGCCCTCTTCAGACGGGACCTCTGGCAGGTCCGGGCCGGCGAACTCTCGACGATAAACAGCGGGTGACAAGTCCGCTGCATCTTGGAGAAGACAGCAATCCCAGCAGTGTGGAAGACGTCCGGCTCGAGGGCGACGGACTCTGCTGGATTAGCAGAGCCACCCGCAGAAGTTCCCCTCTATAAGGAAATATGTACAGGTGAGAAAATCTTCTGCGGGCGACTCTCGCCTCGGTCGCGACGCGCACGCTCCAGCAGCTGACCGAGAACCAAAGAACGTTTTCCAGAAATACCCGCTGTAGTAGCATGAACGAGGTTACGAAACAGGTCATTCGTATTATTATTATAAATTGTTTGTTATATTCGGGTTAAGCGATTATGAAACATTTTTTTTTGTCTATCGTATCGCTGAAGTTATTGTTGAACTTATGTTCAACGTTTTATAAATTGAGATATAAAAAAGGGTTAACTTTTCCCGAATCTATTAATAGCCTCAATTTACGACCTGTACTACGTCATTGAGGTGTATTTAAGAGCGTAACCTATTGCGTTGTTATCGCCCGTGGACTTTCCTATGTTTATCGACAGGCGCATCTATTAATAGCCTCATATTATGAATGGACTGAGCAAAAATACTACGTCATGAAGACGCTGCAGAAAGTGGACTATTTTATTCATTCATAAACAATCTCCTCCGCGACACGTACCATACGATCATTGTTTATTGATTCTTTTCTATAAAAGTACAGTCCGAAACTATTGCATTTAACACGATATTAATATCATGTTTCCATTTGTGAATGAATATAATTGGAGAACTCAAACCTCTTGCATAAATTATAAAACTCTTTCTCGCGCGGATAAGCGTAGTAAGCGGGTATTGGGCTCCTAGTAGCTAAGGCGTATCGACCTGAATTTTAGACTAACCACCTTAGACGGTCGCTAAGCGACCATCTAAAAACAGCATTACATGATTGAAGATTGAACAACAGATTAACCATTTACTTTAATGAAAAAGATTTATTGAACTAACGAACAGTACACGAGTTTCACAGCCCCATTTTTAGCGATTAATCTATATAATATTGTGAAATCCTCTTAAAACCATAGTACATATTTCCATAAAAAGGAAAATCAGGAGGATATTGACAACCTGGGAAAAGACATGACCCATTCATGAGCTTTAATGCAGTGCTATCTCACCACAGAGAGCAACTGAGATCACATACCGACTTCCGATGGTCAAGGTACCAAATACTGAGACCACAGACCGTTGCGTTACAACAGCGAATCAACGCTCGTATCAAACTTAATTTGATATATTAAACACCTCAGGATATACGGTGATATATGTTTCACCGATCGGTCGATCAGTATTCAAGCAGAAACCTATCGCTAATATTGTTAACCATCGCAAAGGTGCGCGCGCAAAACGTTTATATATAAAAATGGTAGTTATTGACGTATATGACAGGATGTAGGTCGCGTATAGAAGGCGTTACAAATACTTGTTTATCGAACGGAAACATGCCCCGCATCCAAATATAGAAATAGGAATGATAGTAATCTTTATCGTCAAAATCGGAATAGGACGCTCGGTAAAATGTAAGTCTTAGTATACTAAGACTCTCATTATGTTTAAAATTCTGAATTATTTTCTCTATTAGGTCATTTTCTCAGTAGAATTATTAAGATATTAAAAACTATCAATAGTTTAGAACAATAAGTTCATCTATTATATAAAGCAAATGTTGGCATCGATTAAAATTATTTCTAAAAATATAAAGACTTTAAACTTTAAAATACAATAATTTAAAATTAACTTAATAAATTGATGATAGTTCAGCTGAGCCAGAGTGCGCCGTTCAAAGTGACAGTTCTGAACATTGAACTGACAGAATGAGCGTCGACGATAATGCGTCACGTGCTTGGTAATTGTTTTTGCGTAATACCATGTTTAGATGACTCCCTATTGCAAATCAACACGAGCTGGATTCTATTGATGGCTTGATTTGTGGCCATTTTTGATTAACCCTTTACCACTTAGATAGGTATTTTGACGCATGTGTAGTCCTTTAGAAAGTTAAATTTAATTAAAAACCTTTCTTACTAGATTCAAGATTTAAAGGCTTCATTTCCAATCCATAGATACTGATGAGCAACAAACAGCATAAAACCTGAACAGACTGCGATTTACTCGCAGGCTGTCCCGGTTTAATGCTGTATGCACATAGCCATTTTTTTCACGTTGCTTCTGATTAAGAACGGGTTAAACATAATGCTAGTCACGAACATCTAATAATTGTGTATCAACAGGATGTGGTTACTCTTGTTCGCGGCAATGACGTTGACCTGCGCACATACTGATTTTTCGCGGGGTGAATTACTGAATTTGCCCGCCGCGGCGTCTCCTACTGGTTATTCGCGAGGCGAATCAAACTGGTTGCGGAAAAGGCGTCTCGGCGGACCAAACAACAATGTGATGCCAAATGGCCGGCTCAGAATCCCTACCCCGACCAGAGACTATCTACTTCACTATAATTACGCGTTTAATGTTTTTATATTATTTTGTTAATACAAGCGGGCAACATTTTGTGATTTTTCATCGTTTGATACGTTATGTTTCCCGCATAAAAAGTCAAATACGCAGAACGTTGCGCAGTTGTTATTATGTTCATAAGAATAATACCAACACTAATACTACTAATATAGTTTATAATACTGTACACCATGATTAAGTTTTAGAAATTAATTTAACAAATATTTCATTTTTTTAAGTATGTTAAAAACAATTTCATTTGATATTTTCCGGAATGAAAAAGGTCGAGTGCAAGTTAAAATAATCTTTACCTCAAAATTTGTGAGTGTGCTTATGTTGACTCTAGTGGGATTCAAACACGGCTCGTCGGGATCAAAACGCATTTGTAACGCTTTAAAAATGCATCCATTTAAATGATGATTTCTTGTGAAAAAAATTGTTCAAAATATTTATGTAAGCTATTTTGCTTATTTTTATACAATGTTTTTTGTAATCTTTGATGAACAGTTGACCAAATGTGACTTCGCATAGCATGTTAACCGGTACCAATTAATAACGTAAAAATGCGAAGCAGTTTATTTACAGGTTAGTTCAAAAACAGACTAATTGTGTTAATGTATTTTCAGTGATGCAAAGTCGGTGATCTCGTCAGAAGTTATATCGGTCATTCTTGATAACTGGCAAAGTAATCCAAATTTCAATATATCATTAACATTGGCATATTTCCAGGTATGAAAATGTATGTCAAATTTCATTTTAAAACATCTGCAAAAAATGGAAATTTTCGTAAGCAATCAATTACACATGTAAAAATATAGTTCCTTCTATACACTTATTGATTTTATCTATTCGCAGACAAATTCGGGCCAACCAAAATGCACATTTTGGAACATGAGCAGGTGAGCAAAAGATAAGTTTAGTTATATAACGATGTTGACATACAAACACTGTTTGCATTGAAAAGAATCATTAAATGCCATATATTTCATATAAAAAAATGATACAATTAGACAATATAAAGAAGGTCTCGTTATGCTCATCAAACACGAGATAAATTTTGTAAAATCAAACATACAACATATATAATGATACACATATAGTGATACGTTTCGTTAAAAAAAAACATTTTGATAATAAATATTCCATGAATTCTATACTACGCTGGAATAGGTCAGCCTGGGATACCAATGGATGTACTCTCGCAATACAAGGAAGTAATTCCTCCATGTGTGTTTGCAACCATCTCACGAACTTTGCTATTCTTATGAGTCCTTGGACTGAGGTAACAAGAAAGTATTGATATTTGATTATTAGATTATTGATTAAATTAAGAATCTCTAGATGATTTCCATGAAGTAATAAACAGCTTAAAAACCACAGAACATTTGCTCAAGCATATTTGAATAGTTTAACGTGGAAAGCCAACACACATACAACACTCTTTTCGTACTTTAGATATGGGTCCCGTGTAGGCAGCTCTAATGGGACCCAGTTGGGTGCCCATATGAGATTCTTTATGCTCGGGTATAGCTCTATATCATGCATGTTACCCATTGAAATGTATTGATACCGACGGCAGTCAATGTATATTTTATGACAAATCCGATAAGAAGAAGTGATTTCATCGTGCGTGCATTTTACATATGATATATTTCAGAACGTGGATACCACGGCTTTGGATGTGATCTCGATAGTAGGATGCAGCATTTCAATGCTTGGGTTGATCATCACAGTTGTTGTACATTTTCATCTATGGAGGTGAGAATTAATATGAAAAACGCTATTACTGATACAGATTTGTTTAAAATTATTTCAATCATTCCACATTTACATGAAGCAAAATGCAATGTGAAATGCTAATAAACGAATTATAGTAAAAACATAAAAGTATGAATTTTGATTTTGACAACAAATGAATATATTTACTACTTCCTGGAGATCTAAATAACGTTTAAGTGTGTCAACTTTTTTTATTTTTATTTACGTATTTCTCTCTGTCTGTTTTTAAGATATGTGAGGTCGGATCGCGTGGTTATCCTCATGAATTTGTCGATTGCGCTTATCTCATCATACGCAGTTTTCATAGGCGGGGTTGATCGAACAGAGAATAAGGTAAACATGATACGTTTAAGAAATATTGAGAGATTTGAAAATCTAAGTAAATGTGAAGACGTTAAGACGTTAAGACGTGAAGCAGCATAGCGATTGAATATATGTTTAACCTTTTGTTGTAACGCACTGTCTTGTAAGTTGTTAGCACGGATACAATGTAAGTATAGTTTTTGTATAGAAGACCAAACTAGTGTGATCATTACTAGCTGACAACGTCAACTAAATGAGGCGCAATTGGAAAATGTATGTACTAAAATGTAAAAGCATCATTGCTTGTTTCAGGCTCTGTGTACAGCTATTGCGGTTCTATTGCAATACATCTATTTGGTTGTGTTCTTTCTGATGTTGGCGGAGGGAATAGAGATCGGAATAACCGTACCTTATGTCTTTGTCACGAAATCCAGATTGAAGTGGATTCTTCCTGCAGCATGGGGTGAACACAGAAAATATTATTATAATTTTAAAAAAGATTTGTAATTTCATTCATTGAATACACATAAGTTTTTCTTTATGAGTAATCTGATAAAAAACATAATAAAGAATCTTATCAATAAATACATTTCGTTTTGATCTTTGACTAATTGCGGTAAAGTAAATGCGGTGTAATACATTCATATTTATTATTATTGCTTGTAACGAAAGAGTACATTTGGTTGCTAACCTGACTATGAACTATTTTAAGCATTGCCAGCAGTCATTGTTGGAGTTTCCATGGGAGTCACAAAGCTTGAGGGATTTGGAAACACCAAGTTGTATGTTACATTTGCAAATAAATCCTACACAATTGTAATTTTTATTAAATTAAAACTTGTTATGCCCGAATGTTTCTATTCTTAGTCATTGTTGCTACTACGTCCGACTTATTTTAGATAGAAATATACACATAGATAAATGGTTTGAATACTTACAGTTGCTGGCTGTCTATGGAAGGCGGTTTGATTTGGGCATTTGTTGCACCTGCGATGCTAACTATTTTGGTAACGTTCGTCATACAGTTTTGTTTGACCAACCTTTGTATAATTAATCAATCAATGCGATTGCATGTAAACATATTAAACCAAGATTGTAAGTATCTTGTTTATTTCGGATATATTTGGTTGTGTCCACTATAACTATGATTGTTCACGTGTGAATGTTTCCCGAGTTTAGAATATACCGTCTCCTGAAAGAAGATGTTAAGCAATACATGTTTTGTAATCAACGCTTACGTAGAAGTTTTGAGTTAAACAGGTAAAATGTTGATGAAACAAAACTGGAATAAAATATGGAGTACCAGAAAGTAGAGTTTTTTTCAATTCTATTTAATTTATACCAGAAATGTACACTGTTGCAAAATCCCCATTAATGTGTGCAGATTCGAAATTTAGACACAAATTTGGTTCATCAATATAAATACACGTGTCGGTATCGGTATTAGCTTGTTCATTATAAATGTCATTCAAATAAACACCATTTGATTTGTTAAAACGTAATTATCGTTATTATTTGTTAAATAACATTCCACGTCATATTTGTATGTCGGTTTAATATTGTCATATTAAAATGTTGAGTGTCTAGTGAAATAGTTAAATAGTATATAATCGCTGTAAAGACCCGATATGTTATCTTCGGAGACCATGTTTTGCAATATACACGTTATAAATAATTGTTTATATATTATATATATATATATATCGATAACATTTTCAGGTCAACTTTGTTGTGCTGATTCTTGTTATCAGGACGATGATTCGTTCTAAAACATTATCAGAAAAGTCAAGATCAGAGCGATCAAAGTAGGTTTAACTATTTTTTTAAATTTATAATTAAAAGTATGCAAAAAAAAGCTTCTTCTGTGGTGATGAAAGTTCACCGTTTGGCATTATGAATATTTAATTAATGATTGTCAAAGATTAAAAAAGAATGTACGCATTAAATTCAAACCAGTATATTGACACTCCTTACTAAAGCAATTTAATATAGTTTCGTTTATTGATTATCATAGGTCGAACTCATATATATATAATCTTTTGTATCGATTATTAAGCAAATTCTTGTTTTTACAATTTTGGGTTTAAACCACAGTACCTATTTCTAAAGCATGCTTGGTGTACTGGAAGCGAGTAGGGTCTCACTTCTAGAAGCAAAGGGTTTGATCCCCAGAACAGGCACTTAAAAAAACTTTTTATATTGTTTTTATACTTGTTTAAACTTTTCTTATAGTAAATATTGTAGTAAAATAATTGTTTAATAGATTTCATAGAAACGAAAATAAGTGTACAGGTTCGTTTAAGATTTTTATCACTTGTAAAATAAACTACACAGAAACGACCATTACAAACATTTCATGTGAGCAAGTACTAAAACATGTATTCATATTCACTAATTAAAAAAATGTTTCGTGGTGTCATACATCAATTATTATAAGTTCCAATACAGATGATTTTATCTTCACAATTGTCAAAATAGAGTAAGTATAAATAATTATTTGTGTTTTCAAAAAGATGTGTCAAATATTTCCGAATTCATCAGCTTAAAGATGATTTTGGTTTAAGGTTTCCACACTGTTTGTAACATTTTACATGAACAGAGCAACACCCAGTCAAAATTATTTACTTAATTAAATTCTATAATATAACAGTTAAATCTTAATCACTTACTATTAATTACTAACTTAGCTGTAAGATTTTTGCAATTGTATCATAGAGCCGGCGTTCGGTGTATGTGCGTGCTGCTTCCGCTTATGGGTTGTACGTGGGTGATTGGTCTCCTCTACGTGAACGAGAGCATGGCCTGGGTCCAGTACGTGTTTGCAGTGTGCAACAGCTTACAGGTATGTTGATCCGTTTGGGTTTGGAAAAGTTTCACGTGTTAATGGACACATGTTTTAAATTAAATTTGAAATTGAACCAGTTATGCCACATATTATTTGCTTCATTTTGGAATGAATGCATCGTTTATCTTTTTTGCAGGGACTGGTGATATTTGTTTTCCATTGTGTGCTAAATGTACAGGTAAAAATGTAAATATTTTTATTGGTATTGTTAATCACTGAAAAAAGCGGAAATTATGTTTATTTATCGACTGTCTGGTAAATAATTATATTCACTGAATATCGGCAATGAATTTTCAGATTCGAAATGCTTTACTGAAACGGAAACACCGTAAGCAGAGCAAATCGTTAATTTCAACAAACAGCGCATCATTTGTCTCAACACGTGTCACGGAGGAGCCTGTTGCTTTGGTATGTGTCATTCTCGCGAAAATACGTATAGGCTGGACTTTTGTTATTCAGTTATAGAAAAATATTCCTCATTGTATATGAAACGCTTTTCAATATGTACATATTTCGTGTTGGAGAAGATGAAATTGACTGGAACACGTGAGAAGTAATGCAAGTATACAGGCGCGCATTTAGATTTTTAAATGATATTTACATTTGTTGCGCTCTTTTGTCAGTTAGTACTACATAAATATTAAATGTATGTTGTTGTTTTATTTATCAACAATTTTCTATGTTAAATTATCAACTTTTATGTACGTTACATTAACATGAATGCAAGTGGATAAAGTTATTACTTCATTTTAGCCAAAGATTAATCTTTCAACTGCAAAACGTACACCTAGAGGCAGCTTACATTCAGCTGATGGTAAGGACATATAAAAAATGCATACCATACAATCTGTTCAAACCGTTTTCAATAAATGTTGTGTTTGTGTATACATTAACATGGTTAAGTGATGACTATTTGTACTATGTGTACACTATAACAAGGTTTTGCTCACTTCACGTTCCTACAATATATTTTAATTACGATGTTCCCCATAATATTTACTGTAAAAAATTTAGTTATTATTAAAATGACTTTTCCAAAACTCTTTGATAACCGAACCATTCTGATAACCGAACGATGTTTTGGGTCCCAACATGTGACATTTAAGACAGGCTTAACTGTACAACAACTTAAAAATACAATTATGGGAAAGTCTATAAAAAAAATCCTTGTTTGCAAAAAAAAATCAAAGAATGTGCGCTGTTCCATTTAGTTATGACACTTTAGAGTACGCGGGTAATAACTAAGTTTACTTTTGTATTACAGATGCCACTGGTGATGTGCTACAAGCAAGTGGTCTTACCGAAATATACAATGTCGACACATTGTTTTAGCATGCAATATTAATATCCCAAAGAAAGTTTAATAATTATTAAATAAACCCACTAATTAATTTGAACATATCGACATGCAAATCAAAAACAGTCATGATTGTGATACACAGATAGTGATCACAGCAGTTAAAAGACTTTTTTTTCTTTGAAGAGGTGACTTTGATTTTGAGTCAGTTTGATTGACTAATGACTTCTGGGCATCTTCATAATATTGACTTGTTATAAAAATAATTCAATAGTTAACTGGGATATTAGGCAAACACAAAACAGAAAAGAAAAGGCTCAACTTCTTGTGCGACATTGACCTTCAGCCGGTGTAATTAACTCTAGCTTTCTGCAATTCACAAAAGGACATTTATATTACTGCCCAATTTAATAAAAACACTTTAATGGGTAAATAAATTACAGAGCGAACACACAAAGGAGGCTCAAACTTTACGCAAAGGGACATGTAATATTACTGCCAAATTTAATAAAAATTCTTAAATGGATACAGACACGAGAGAGCGAACACAAAAAATAAGGCTGTAACTTTGAACCCCTGAAGTATGACATAAGCAAGCTCCACGATAATCCATCAGAGGATATAGGAGCTATGAAACTCACACGAGCGTATAACAGACTTACGGACGTACGAACGGTCGGACGTTATCTTTCACCTTATGCCTATTTCTATTCGTCGTTTGTATCGTATGTTGAAGTTTAAATTGTATGATATGCTTAAAGAAACTGTAGGTTGAATTTTTCAAATGTTAATAAAAGCGATTTAGTGTATACTTTTTATAGAGTTAAAATTATACTCACCGTGAACAGAAATAGGCTCAGAAAGCATTAAGTCACTGCTTTCTGGTTATCGAATACATTAAATCATGATATATCAATTTAGAAACTGTATAAAATCCTGCTTTATTAGTAAGCCATTTCTGCAAAACGTATTAACAGGTCTTTACTTAGCTATGCTGTATGTAGCCTTCGACTAGTGGTGATTCCTCCTAATGTCCCAGTCACATATAATCCTGTTGCCGACCGATGTTTCCAGGCATCTCGAAAACTGGATACGTTGGAGCCGTCCGCCGCCCGACGAGTGACACAATTCGATATCTCAGTCACAAATAGAGAATGATCACCGTCCGATCTGCGCACGACTTATTTTTCCGATGATCGGGATTGCGCCCGGCCGATAATTGCACGTTTATCATCTGGTCATTTTGTAGCATAGGGCGACGTCCGGAGTAATTTTAAGTCTCACTTAAAATTTTACCCGACGTCGGGCCTGGGAAGGAATCGATTTAAGATCGAAAGATTATCGAGTGATTAACGCACGGTAATTGCCAGGCGATCGCCCAACATCGGAATATGTTGTACGTGTATCATGACGAGCTCTGTCCGGCGTCCTTCATTCATCGTGCGGAAGCCCTCCGGCCATCAGGCGGTCTCCGGCCGATGTATTCCCCCCTAGGAAATGCCTAGATTTTTGCCGATACATGTACAATTAATCCGAGACAAAATGAACCGGTTTCCGTGTGATCATCGGCCGGGCGTCAGCTCGATGAGCGTATAAAACGTCGTCCGCTCAGCGGACGGTGATCGGTCTCTATTTGTGCCTGAGGTACAACTCACAGATTTTTTACTTAGGCATTCAACCACGACCAAATTAAAGATAATACGGTAAAATCATTAGAAATTTCCAGCTTCATCGTAATAGTTAAATCTTCAAACAAATTCGTTAGTTATTGGTTTGCGACTCTATACGTCAGGAGTCTGAAGTGTGGGGTTGTTTATGTTTACAAATACTTTCAAGAGCTTAATTTTCGGAATATTGTTTAAAGAAAAAAAGACAAAGCGCATTGTTTTATCTGTAATATACATATATTCAATATAAAAAGGTAATATAAAAAGCAACACGTCGCTGACTCATATATAACAATATAAACATTAATTATCTTAAGCGTACGATAAAATGGCTGCCTGGAAAATGATAGCGACGATGTCCATCATCGTCAAATTCGTTCCGTTGACAAAACGTTTAACTATTAAAGTGGCCTAATTTCATTTTAATTTTATTTCAACTTTTGCTCAACTTTCAGCTCAATGTTGAAACTAAGGTAAAAAAATGTGTCATCATAATGTTGTAACAACTTTTTAATAAGCAATACAAGACATTGGCACAATGTTGACACATCGTTTGCCAATGTCTAAGAAATGTTCATCGTTGTGCAAGTTTGAGCCAATCAAAAACACCGTTAACATAACAATGGTGTTATGTTTGCACATCGTCGGAAAAATGATAAATTATTTTACTTGTTGGTCCATTAATGCTCCAATCATGTGCTAACATCCCCACTTTAAACCATATGATTGCACCATATTGGCCTCAAAAGATCAAATAACGCCTAATGTTGAAACGTGCTGCATCCATCTGTTAGAAGATCCATCTTTCATTCTAGTTATAACGTATACCTAGGTCATGTTAAGATATCAGACTATCCAAGACTTTAGAAGATTATTCAAGTGAAAAGTACAAAAAACAAATCAACCTTTTAATTGTACTTAGAATATCCAAGACTTTAGAAGATTATTCAAGTGAAAAGTGCAAAAAACAAATCAGCCTTTTAATTGTACTTAAACATGGTTTTAAAACAAGGACGTCAATTGATATGTTTCGGCTTCGTTTCGAAAACGTAGTCTTGAGCGTCTAGAAACGGGTATCAACGCCAGCTAAAACAAAACCGGATTTGCCAAATCCTGAAACAAAGTCCACAGTCAGCTTGACAAAATTCTCATAACAATCGATTGGTCGACACCCAAGATTTCATTGAGATGCGTAGCTGCGTCGGATTGACTACATGCTTGCTACAGGAGATTTAGTGACAAGTTTACAGAAATTATTAGACTATTACAAAAGCTCTTTGAAAAATAACCACATCTCACTAGAAGGAATACTTTAAAAAGTTATTTATTATGGCAAAGCAGGCACTTCAACAAATGTACTTGCTTCTTGTGTCTCTGTTGGGATATACAGATTCAGGACAACAAAGAAGTCATTATTTATATGAATAAATTGATGATTCTTTTCACACAACAAACCTCCCGGCTGTCGTAGCATTGAGGCCCTTTAATAGTTACTTTTACGGACAATAAATGTTTCTGAGGACGGACAATGCAGCTTTAAGTTGGATGTGGGCACTTACAGTAACATCAGGTCAAATGTTGCCCGCTGATTGCAGGAACGAAATACTTAAAGGGAATCATCAATGCGGACAGAGGTTTCCTAACGAAAGTAAATTTTTGAAAATGCCATGTAATGCATGTAAGACTTTTGAAACAAAGGCGAGAGATACACATAAGGCGGCTTAAGAAGAGCAATTAAGTGCAGTCTATGAGAACAGGGCAAACGATGATACCCATCAGTAAACCATGAAGTACTTCTGTATGGATGGATCGATTTGCTCATATTGGTAAGACACTCTTCACAAACATCTGAGTTTAAACTTTTTGGATACAGTAAGACCGCTTAGAAAGACGATACTACATGCCCTACCGAAAATTTAAATCAAGATTGTAAACTATTTGCTGATTGATTTTGAACAAACACGCTCCGTTTTGAAGTTTTGATTCAGCCGTATTGCAGCTGGTAATATCAACGTGATTGAACCGATGGCAGTTTGGTGTATGATAGTCACTACACGAGTCAATCGGAGCTTATATTGATGGTGATTTTATCATTCTGAACTTTTGAATAATTTGCCACAAGTGTTTAACCGTTGAGACTGATTCCACATGTGAAACCTGTACCAATATTTTAAAGGTCAGGCTAACATTTATAAGGTCAAATGTAAAGTGTGGTAATGATAAGCTTGTCATAATCAAAAGGTATTAATTTGTGGTTTGTTTGTCCTCATACCGCACTTGGACGTCAGTCCTTCCTTCGCTCGTACGTACGTTCGTCCCTAATATTTCGTTTGAACTTCTCTACAATTGCTTATGGATATCGCTAAAACCTTCAGAGTTAAAGAACTTAATATGCAGATAATTGATAGAAGCAGAGGTTCTTGTAGACTTATGATAGTGGGCTTTTTATTTTTTCCACTATGAATTTTATAGCCCCTCTTAAATTGTGTTTTCGTATAGGATATCGCTCAAACTGTCACCATGTTTATGTGAATATGATTAAGTAGTTCTTTCTTTGGTTCTGACTTGGTTTTTGCTTAATAATCGCCCCTTTTCTGTTTTTCTTATTTAGAACTTATAGCCTCAAAATACTGTGTTTAAAAATCCTCTTAAACTTTATATTAAATATTGGTCGAACGTTCAGAGTTGAATGACCTTGAGTAGATAATTATAAAAAAGGATTATTTTATCGAACGAATTTTGGCAGAATTATGCTCCTTTTTATGTTTTTTACACACCAAGTGCTGGTACCACCAAGTAAATGTTTTTCAATAAGCATGAGGTTTTCAAAACAATCGAGCTCACCGAAGAAGGTTTAAACTAACCTCAGCTTAATATTCCCATTTTCTTAAGAAATCAAACAAATCTTAAATCTTGAATACATGTTGAACTGTGCATATGCATTTTAGAAATGCTTGATGCCATTAAGGATATTTTTAAACTCAACAGTATTTGTTATTTACAAATCTTCTTCCTTGTATTCTACTTGACTTTTCACTCCGCCTTTAAAGCCATATCAATCTGTAAGCGTGCTTTCTAGTCAATTTCAAAGAACAAACTATTTGAAAACTACTCTGAGTTGAACATGTTGTTTTATCGTCCGTTAAACAATTAAGGGATGTATACTTAAACGTCTGTCCGTATACACGACCTTGTACGAGGGGCTCACCTACACGTTTACACATTCATCAGTCATCGTAGTGATTGGTTTTGATAATATAAAGTTGTTAATATGGGACTTATATTATTATACTTTACACATTGCAAAAGTGTTGTTCACTTTTCAACTGACGATTTTCTACTTGATGTATAAATGTACGTGATTCAAACTTGTAAGCAATCATCCATTAAATATAAAATTGTACATGTGCCATTGTTATCATCCTGCTTGTAAATATTTGCAAAGTTATGCCCCTCTTCATCTTAGTGATTCTGTGACAAGATACTCTTTCTTGTCATCATTTTAGCTTACTATCATAATTATTTTTATTATACCTCACTTTTATTGACAATGCTAAACTCCCATAGGCCATCGTGACTGTCAGACCCAGCGGGAATAAATTTACTGTCCAAAATATACTGTATCTCGCTGCCATAGCAATCACGTGCCACCAGCGGGAAAAAATTTACTGTACAAAAAATACTGTATCCCGCTGCCTTAGCAACCACGTGCGGACTGTTCGAAAATTATACTGTCCCATTCGCGCATGCGCAGTATGCAGTTTTGCTTTTCCGCTGTATACATACGACAAAATGGCAAGTAAACGTTTTCAACGATAAGCGATGAAGTTTTGAAGGCATTGGATCGTGACAAGGACTCTAAAAACACTAAACGTGTAGTTAAACATGGTATGAACTTGTACGACGAATATCTTCGTTCAAATTGACCTTTCGACAGCGAGAGTGAAGCCACGCCCCCCGATTTCAAGGGAGGTCACTCCGCCGAAGTCCGTCATAAAACTGGCTACGCGAATCGGTACGTTGGAAGATATTCACAAAGATTTATGTCCAAATTACATGAAATGTTTCTATTGCTATCATGTTTTATTTAAAATGTGTTAAATGTAATGTATTAAATAGGTGTTTAGCTCCCCTCAAAGATATAGTACCAGAAAGGCCGTTTACCAAAAAGGCTTCCCAAAAAGTCCGCATCAGTGAACCAAAAACGCCTCATGGTATACCAGAAAGGCCATACAATATTTGTATTATCATTGAATAGTTATGCTGAATATAATTATCATATCTATGAAATAGTCATAACTTTTTTATAAGTCTACTTAAAAGTCGTTAATCTATAGTCAAAGTCGGCCAATTATCGCAAATTATCGCAAATTATCACATACAGTATGCATTGTCGTTTGTCACAATACTTTTCATTGAGTAATAGATGTTTCAGTTTTTTAATTAAAAGCCGTTAATTTTGCAACCGATGGCAATATTGCAAATGTGGCAAAGGAAAGTAAATTTATTATATAAGAAGACAAAGAACGTTATATTGAAATCCGATATAACACATATCTATAATGCGTTTGGTCAAAATGACCCATGACCATTGTTATAATCGTGTAACATAGTCAATGTCGTCAAAAAAGTAACATACACAATATATTATTAATTTCCTCTTAAACTATTTTTTGCAATGTTTAAAATATAAGAAGTTGAAAGAATTTTCATGTACAAAAAAAAAACTCGCTAATCAGACTGGCTATCAAAGTGTAACGGATTAGTAGAAAGCCCACATATGGTGTAAAATGACATTTATTGGCAACTATTGATAATTACATGCGCATTTTAAAATAGTTTCTTAACTTTTAACGATATACAACTAGCTACATTAAATTCGGAAGATTTAAACCGAAAGAAATAAAAATGCTCTATTTTATGTGATATTATTAAAAATTATAACTGATTGTCTTTATTATTACGCATTTCATTAGCATTAATAATCTAGTTAGCAAAGTTTAGAATATTTTTTTATTAGCCGACTGCATTAGAATGTCAAATTTATTTAACGTTAGCCACCTTTGAAAATATGGTTTTAAATGTTCCTTTCTAATTTCTCTATATAGAGGAAAAACAAGTAAAAAGTGATACTCGTTTTCTATAGCGTGTCCGGTGCAAAACTTACATATTCTATTTTCGCGTAGTATCTTATTATGACGACCTTAGAACAAACGTCGAGGTGTTTTGCTTTCGGGCGATAGCTTAATATGTTGAGATTAAGCTGTTCGTTGAGACGACTACAAAGACGAATCCAACGTTTGCATTTTTTAAGATTAGTACCCGGTTAATGGAACGGAAAAAACGTAGTTCCATCTTTTAACCGTTCTGGATACATTGTGTCTGAATAACAAGTGCCATAACAGCACCTTTTAACCATTTTCTTTGTTTAAAACACAGCATTACGTATAAGCTTATGTGACGAACAACGGCGAGTTTGACGGACAAAATGGCGGATAGAAACGGGCCTAATCTATGCAGTAATCTGATTGGTTAATAAGCCTGTCAATCAATCGGCTGTCGAAAGGTCAATTACATGGATCTTAGTGATCTCGTGGAAAATCCAGCGGAACTTCACAACCAGTTATTGGGTTACGCTTTTTCTATGCACCTGTTCGTCAGAAAAACGGCGAGGAACTAAAGAACAAAACTTTGGACAGTCTGAAGTAGGGAATTCCCAAGCATCTCTTAAGCACGTATAACATTAATTTGAAAGACCAGCAATTTTCATCAAGTAATGAAGCCTACAAGTCAAAAGTTAAGCAGCTTAAGCAAAGTGGACATGGGAGTGTCGACCACAAACCTGTAATATCCGACAGCGATCTGGAAAAATTAAGTGGCAACAGTGTTCCGTTTAATATTAACATATTAACACTCAATGTGGTTTTCAAAACAGGATGTGGTTTAACTTAATGCACTTCCTTCTGAGGAGAGGTCAAGAGAATTTAGGGTCGATGACGATTCAACCGGGAGAAAGTTTATACACCAGGTCATCGCAAAATCAACAAAAATTACGGGTAGGTTCAATTAAAAAAGTATATATTATGCCAACCTTTCAAAAAGTAGTAATTTTACTAAAAGCTGGCAGTTACTGCAAAGAATTATAACTATAAAGGATGGCTGTTAATTTGTTTGACAGAGGGAAAAAAAACATGAATTACATGGAATTTTAGTGGTGAAACCACCTGGGTGAAACCGCATAATCTTTAAGCAGAAATATCTATTTTCGGTTTCAGGCAATTTTAAATGTCAGACCAATGTTTTCAATTAAATGAATTCATCTTTTTAGGATTGACGATACGCCTGATGATACCACAGGAGAAGGAAAGATCTACGAGCAGCCTGGTAGTACGTTTTGTCCAGTCCGATACTTTGAGAAGTACCTATCTAAACTGAACCCTTAACTCGAAGCATTATGGAAAAGACCGTTAGAATCCTTTCAAGAGACCAGTGACATTTGGTATTGTGCTGCATCATTAGGAAAGAATACTTTGACTGTGTTAGCCAGTGAACTTTTATTTTTGTTATCAAAATATAAATAGTTATTCATTGCTGAAATTAACTACAATTATTGAATCTTAAAATTGTTCATGGTTCTTATAAATTGTTCATGTTTGAAAAGTTTGTTCGTTATAATAAAACAAATATTACATGTCTGACAGGGTGACCCCTGTCAGACATGTAATATTTATTTTATTATACCGAACACGTGATAAGAAATTGACTGTGTTAACCTTCATATCCTCCTTGCTTATCGTTGAAAAACGTTTGCTGGCAATATTGCTTGCCATTTTGTCGTCTGTTTACAACGTCATAAATTCGTAATCAAGTGATAAGAAATTGACTGTGTTAACCAGTGCACTTTTATTTTTGTTATTAAAATATAAATGGTTATTCATTGCTGTATTTAAATACAATTATTGAATATTAAAATTGTTCATGGTTCTTATAAATTGTTCATGTTTGAAAAGTTTGTTCGGTATAATAAAATAAATATTACATGGCTGACAGGGTGACAGTAAATTAGTCAACTTTCGGAAAAATACTGTCAACCTCGGCTTCGCCTTGGTTGACAGTATTTCCTCAAGTTGACATATTTACTGTCACCCTGTCAGCCATGTAATATTTATATAATGTACATTACACTAATGATGCATTAACCTCTCACATGCGTAATGATTTTGTATGTAGAATGTAAGAAATCCCCTACAAAACTTCCTCAAATAATGCAAGTAGGGTAAACACTGGCACAATAATCAAACAATCTTTTTATCTGAAACCACTAAGCTCAAGTATGTAGCATTGTGGTCTTGAAGAAAATTTGTTCCAAGCACTATCCAAAGGTCAAAACTGGTCACACCTCTAGGGTCAAATGATTTAAGTAAACTGTTATATCGAAATAACTCTTTTTTCCTCAAATAGATGTGTAGTTTTTGGTATATAATATTGTATAATGGTCCGCAACAAAATGTTGTTACATCCTTGCCCTTGTGGTAAAAACTGGCCACGAACAATTGGTTACATTGTTGATCAAATTGCTACAAATTATTACATGTGGTGTTGTGAATTTACTTCGTCAAGTGAAACTATTGAAACAAACTTTGTTTCAACCATAGACAATAGTTAAGGAAATAGAATATAATTTTTGTTTTCAGCATAATACTTAGTTGTATTTTCGCCGTAATTGGAGATGATATTTTCTTAAGTGGTTGCTTGCTGACAAGATACATATAAAATTATAGTTCAAAAGTATCATATGTAGCATATACCATATGTTTATTAATTGTAAGGGATTTTGTCCTGACAAAATGTAATATTTAATAAATGAGCAATAAATGCCATGTTACATGTTTTAATGAGAAAAATACTGTCCTGTGAATTATTATATTTTGATGGTTTAAACAAATGTTCATGCTTCTTCGTGCATTTCCAAACCAGATCTCCCAGAGAAGGTTATTATCGCCAATGAGCGAGCGGCGGGCTCGTATCGTTTGTCTTTATACTATATCGCTATTGCCACAGAAAACTGCTTCTCATGTTTACCTCGTCTATGTCCAATGTATACAATTTGGTCTGTCATATCTGGTATTATGGTACCATCAGCATTATTAAGTACATACACCATACTATATTTTCAGATGTTGTGAGCTCTGTTCAGTGTCATCAGTGTCAAATCTCAAATGAGTGTTTTCGATTTGAAATTTCGCGTGAATGTAATCAGTATGGAAACTCAGGTGAGTGTAATAAAAAAATCTCAGGTGAATGTGTGTAACCAGTATGAAATCTCATGTGAGTGTAACCAGTATGGAATCTCATGTGAGTGAAAGAAGTATGAAATCTCATGTGAGTGTAAGCATAATTAAATATTAAATGAGTGTGAGCATTATGAAATATATTTGAGAGTAATTAGTATGAAATAGCATGTTAGTGTAAGTTGTATGAAATCTTGGGTGAGTCTCATCAGTATGAGATCTCGGGAGCGTGTACTCAGTTTCAAGTCTCAGCAGATTGTTATCAGTGTGAAAACTCATTCGACTGGTTTTAATGTGGCATCAGAAAGCTCTATCATTGATTGATAACAACTATACCTGTATATCAAACATTTGTTCTCACTTAAAAGTAGCAAGTTTATTTGGGGATTTTATCGGCCTGTCCTGGTCGTTTGATTGTTGGACATAGTCATGACCAATGGGAATGTTTGAAATGAAAGACCTTGTCTGCATTTGCACCTTTTTTCTCAGAGACCAGTAACCTTCATACGATTTGATTTATGAATATTTGTGTTTTGCGAACAATATGGATGTCACGCTTTGCATATTGGGAATAAGTTAACGGCCTTTAAAATTTGACCATAACACAATAAAGATAATATGATAAAACAAAAACACGATTTGTAAGAACAACTAGTGTTATTCATGTCTTAAGAATGTAATGGTGGTGGATACCTTAGCATATTGTATTGTACAATGTTATCTGAATTTTATTTAAAACGGAATATTAGATGAAAATGGGTTTTGTTGTCGCGTTAGTTGTGGGTTTTCATGGCCAACTCAACCAGGCTTTTACAACATGTGCATGATATGCATTATGTACTAGAATTATGGGCAAGGTGGACTATTATGAAACATCTTCTTGTTAGTCAAAATTAACTGTACAATAAAAAACAATACTTAAATGCATTTGCCAGGTTTCCGAATAATTAAATAGCAATGTTACAACCCGTTTTGTAATAACAACCCGAATTGTAATAAATTTTTACAAAGTGGGTTGCGATGCATTATTACATTTCGTTTTGACAGTAACAACCTGTTTTGCAATAAAAACCCGAAATGTAATAAATTTTACTAGGTCAGACAAAGTCCGAGATACAGTCATTTTTGAAGTTATTTTCAACTTAACATAAGTTTAAAAGTAGATATTGAGAATTCACCCGACCTTTGTTTTAATGGACTTGATCAAGAGATCATGAATGTAAGAAAGTATTATAAAGTGTGTTACGATACATTATTACATTTCGGGTTGACAGAAAATAACACGGTATGAAATTAAACCCCAAAATGTAATAAATTTTCCCTTGTTAGACAAAGTCCGAGATTCAATCTATTTTCGATGTGATTTTCAAGAAAAAAACGTTTTCGAAAAACCCAAAATGTAATAGATTATTACAAAGTGGGTTGCGATGCATTATTACATTTTCTTTTGACAGTAATAACCCGTAATAAAACCCCGAAATGTAATAAAATTTACCAAGTCAGACAAAGTCCAAAATACAGTCATTTTTGAAGTTATTTTCAACTTAACATAAGTTTAAAAGTGTATATTGAGAATTCACACGACCTTTGTTTTAATAGACTTCATCAAGAGATCATGAATATAAGAAAGTTTTATAAAGTGTGTTACGATACATTATTACATTTCGGGTTGACAGAAAATAACACGGTATGAAATTAAACCCCAAAATGTAATAAATTTTCTCTTGTTAGACAAAGTCCGAGATTCAATCTATTTTCGATGTGATTTTCAAGTAAAAAAACGTTTTCGAAAAACCCAAAATGTAATAAATTATTACAAAGTGGGTTGCGATGCATTATTACATTTTCTTTTGACAGTAACAACCCGTAATAAAACCCCGAAATGTAATAAAATTTACCAAGTCAGACAAAGTCCGAGATTTTTGAAGTTATGTCATTTTTGAAGTTATGTTCAAGTTAACATAAGTTTTAGAGAAGGTATTGATAATTCCCCCGACCTTTGTTCTAATAGACTCCATCAACAAATCATGAATGTATTAATTTATTATGGAGTCTATAAGAACAAAGGTCGGGGGAAAACCTACCCTAAATACCTACTCTAAACAGTGTAAATACCTACTCTAAAACTAATTTATACTTGGAAATTAATTTAAACAAAACTGTATCTGGGACTTTATCGAATATGGTACGATTGATTACATTTCGGGGTTTAATTACAAAACGGGTTGTTACTCTCGACCCGAAATGTAATAATGCATCGCAACCCACTTTGTAATAACTTTGTACTTTCATGATGTGTTGATGGGGTATATGAGAACAAATGTCTGGGGCATTGTAAATACCTACTCTAAAACTAATTTAAACTTGAAAATAACTTTATACAAGACTGTATCTGGAACTTTATCGAAATTGGAACAATTTATTACATTTTGGGGTTTTATTACAAAACGGGTTGTTACAGTCAATATGAAATGTAATAATGCATCGCAACCCACTTTGTAATAATTTATAACAATTTGGGTTTTTATTACAAAACGGGTTGTAACATAGCAATACACATCTTTACAACAGTTATTTTGCGAAAATCCTGACTTTGAAATAAAGGGAGAAAATTTACGTTTTAAGTTATTAAATTTAAAAAAGAGTTTAAGTATTGATGTGTTCTTATTTCTCTAGTCGCGTATCCTCAGCATGAGATGTTTGTTATGACCTGCACGTATATTAGACATCGTAATTGTGTTCGTAGATACACATTTTACTACTTGAAATCACATCATATGTGTCCTCATATGGCTTATTATGCATTCATTTATGCATCATCAGAACATATGTTGTGTTTATATTTGAATAAGACGCAGTTCTTTTCCCATAAATTCAAATAACATTGTAACATCCGCGTCATGCGAAAATTGGTCTTATAGCATAATTATAAGGCCAGCAAAGCTCAAACCTAGCCTGCGCACATGCGCAGTCTGGGCAGGGGCTACACTTTCCGCTATAAACAAGCATTGGTTATTTTGTGGTTTCTCCTGAGTATCCTAAGTATACTTATCCTGAAAAGACTTCGGGTGCGCGTGCTGGTCTGGGGCTACGCTTACGGCATAATGCATTAGACCCTTTTTCGCATAACGCGGGTCTTCAAAAATGTCATCGCGTCTTGAAAATGGGAAATCAAATTCTCGATAGAATATTTAAGTCACACTGTTTCTAAAAACAAAATGGCAAATTTCGGTAGTCTACTTTGGCTTGCAGTAAAGATTATCAGAAAGACCGTACGTCACACATGCGTGGTAAGTTAATTAACCCATTTCCCTCTCTATCATTTTCTATCATGAACACCATACTTGTTCGGCAGTTTGGTCTCTTATAACAAAAATCAAAGCGCTGACGGCACTGAAATTGTTCGAAACTCATTTTTTAAAACCAAGTTATCGCCTTTTACGCCGCATTTAAACAGATTGAAAATATTTGTGAACGTGTGTAATTGTCGAGATGCGAGAGCTCTGTTTTGCATCCAAGAGAGATAACAAAGTAACAACAGCATGTCATTTTTGAAATTTTTGAAAACACAGCCAATTAGATAACAATTTGAGTTATGACATCTATATAGATGTAAAATAAATTATTTAATTGGTGATTATTTAATCACCAATTAATCAATATTGTTTACTTATCGAATACCTATTACACTACAAATATAATTACATGATGGAAATTCACTTTACAAGTCTTTGATTTTAAACATATACAATAGTTTAATATACAATATTAATTATAGGGTAATTGATGAAAATAAATAAAACATGAATCGGCAAGCAAGATTATTTACTCACCAAGTAGGTAGTCATAAAAACAGCGATGGTGACGCGAACTTTTTGTTTTCATGCATTTGTGTTACCCTTACAGTTCAAACGGTGTCTCAAACAGTAACATCGGAATGGAACACTTATGCGCGTTCAATAGCTGTTGTTTGGCTTGGCTGTGTAATCCAGATTTTTACCTTTAACGATAATATGATAATAATTGTTTTTGAACAGATATAATTGCATGGATGATTTCCATTTTATCCTTTAACAGCTGACACTATAACATTTACTTCAGACTTATTTAATTTATAGCATATTAAATATATATAACAATTCCTGATAAACACATTCGAGTTCAATGTTTTATATATTTATTTGTTAATTGGTCTCAAAACAGTTAATGTCAAGGTTCAATAAAAACGTGATGTGTTTCCTTGATTTGTTACAAGAGACCCCCAAAACCGGATAACTACAACTGGAGCATAGTGCTTCATGTGATTTCTTTAGTATTTGCTGACATGTTATATTCAAATACCCTCCGCCAATAAGGTAAATGTATAGAAGTCACATTAGTTTTTCGAAGAAAAACTATTTAGTGCTTTGTATCATTACGCCTAAGTCGATGCGAAATATCAAAATACGAGAACAGATACATTCTCCTAGAATAATTTACTGAAGAAATGTGACATTTATTATCATCACCTAATTTTAAATAAACGCCCATCATATATAATCGAACATAAAATACATTCTTTACATTACAATATGATGTCATTAAAATAATCCTTCTAGTTTGGTTACACGGAATTAGAAAAAGAGCGAGTAGCATCATTCTAAATTGTTTATATTTACTTTTATTGCAGGAAATGCTAAACTATATATATATATATAATTATTTAAAGTAATTTAAGATTGAAATATGATATTGTATGATTAGTATTGTGACAAATGGTATGACATTAGCGGTTTATTCATGAATAGACAATCAAATATTGTTGTATATTTCATTTTCTCACAGCATTTTTACAATAATATTTATCTCTTCTCTAAATAAATATCAAATTCTGTTTCGAATAAAAATCCCATAAAATGCATACCACATGTTATCCCGAACAAAGTAATAATTCGCATAATTATTGCATACCACGTGTTATCCATCACAGTTTAATAACGATGGCGTTATTTTATAAACGTTTACATGGTTCTCTCAGCCAAAACGCTTACACCCAAAGCTTATCATTCTTACTATGATAAAGCTACCTGCCAACTACAGGCTAACATTAGCATACCTATAGGACAACAAAACATTAAGTATTAAAGGTGTGCGTCTTCATTAGGATTATGTAAAATACAGTTATATTAAAACTAATTCATTATCATATTGTATTCAAATTTCATACCAATAAATTACGAAAATATTAACAACATAAAATATGTATACAAACTCAAAAGCTTAAACATTAAAAATACCCCCTGCTAAACATAAATGGTCCTGATTAAGGAAAATTCCTATAGTAAATTCTGTTTAAAAAATGTGTATGTATAATCTCCTTTGAATCATGTCAAATTTTTTACATTTTATTTGAGAATAAACCCTAAAAGTAACAATGAAAACTTTCAAAACAAGTATAATCAAAATGTACAAAAATGATATATTATGTACGATTTATAAATGAAAGAAATCGATTAATATGCTTGAATTTCAGTTATAATGACGCATTGTTATAATTATAATTTAAATTTAAAATTGTATTGTTCTTTGATTATAAAGAACATATGAAATGGCACAGTAACAGAACACATCTTCTTGTTTGTTCGCACAGTAAAGTTAAATGTTCCGCTGATTACCTTTTTATTTTTTACATAAATTTAGGATCAAGAACGTTATCCACACAGAACGTCCCAATGGCTGCAATTTCGGATTTTAGCCGTTATCAAAGTCAAAAATAACTTTGAATTCTTCGTACCTTCATTTTTAACAAAAAGGCACGGACTGTCCTTGTAAAGGTCATTGTTGTTTAGACACATTTCCTTAGGCAATCTCTTGAACAAAGACCCTAAATGATTCCATGGAATCAAGTTACCTAATTGCAAAAATACATGTTTATCTAAATGTATGGCATTGTGTTATGATATGGTTCTTGCAAATAACGTTCCGTAGACCTAACAAGAGAAAGGTGCGCAGCGCAGTGTGACCTGACGACGCACCTTTTGCGATCTTTAGACACAACCACAACCTGACACATCTATCGGAACCGTTTTGAAAACGCTACATTTTTATGTTCAGTTCTACTTTAAACGAACCAGACACCTCCACATCATTTTCAACAAAACACAAGTTGTTTTAGCATATTGTTTAAAAACAAACTCTAAAGATCAAACATTACACAACAATTATGAATATGTCCTCCAAATATAAGCGAAGTAAATGCTGGCGATATTGCAGTTAATCCAATCAAAGTACAAACAGAAATACATGAATGAGAAAATTCAGCATGCATAACTGATATTTGGACTGATTTAGACATCATGCTAATGAATCGATATTTCTATTAATTATTTAATTGCTTAGTTATATAGACATCAACATGCCAACATGTATCAACGTTGTAATAATTATCACCATTAAATGTACAAATAATACCATCTTGACCATTATTTTTATAAACAGTCACCATTTACATTAGCATTATCATATTTTTCTTCTTCTTGTGTTCTGCTCCTCTATACAGGGACCTATACAAACAAAGGGATGAGAAACTCACTGAACCGAAGAACAAGCTAACGCGTTGTTACGCAAAAGGGAAACGAGACTTGCGACCCAACGAGACTTCGCGCGACGAAGCAAATTTTCACAGCCGCCATTTTGACAAAGCGAGACCGTGACAAAGCAATCGAGACAGAATATACAACAAATTAACCAAGTGTTGCCAACACAGAAGTATTCATTGCAAAGGTTTGTTGAGTTTAATACATCTTATTGTTTCATTTGTTTTCGACTATGCTTTGTATTTACTTATAAAACAACGGTGGGTATTTTCACCAAATCATGCGTATCATTGTTTACACTTCCATAATCCGAGAAACGTGTGTCGTGGCTTTTTTCAAAAGGCTTGGTCAAATAAAGCTCTATACTATTCATGTTGGTTTTCTTACAAACGTTACATTTCAACGAATTGTGTGATGCTAATTTTATTTGTATTATTTGCAAATTCATGATTTTTAATGAGCACAAAAGCAATACAATTTTAGTCATTGTTTGTTTTCTTACCACTATCAGTTTCATCAACATATGTCGTGGCTCTTTTTGAAAGGCTCAGTCAATACTAGCCCTATATATATCATGTTGGTATCTTTACAAACGTTGCATTTCAATGCATTGTGTGGTGCAAATTTAATTTGCATTATTTGCAAAGGCATAATTTTGTATTAGCTCAAAGATTATACAATTTTAGTCATTTTTTATTTTGTAATCACTATCAGATTGATCAACATATGTCGTGGCTCTTTTCGAAAGGCTCAGTCAATACTAGCCCTATATTAATCTTATGGGTATCTTTACAAACATTACATTTCAACGCATTGTGTGATGCTAATTTTATTTGTATTATTTGCAAATTCGTGATTTTGAATGAGCACAAAAGCAATACAATTTTAGTCATTTTTTTATTTTTTTACAATTTCAGTTTCATCAACATATGCTTTGGCTCTTTTCTAAAGGCTCAGTCAATACTAGCCTTATAGTTATCATGTTTGTATATTTACAAACGTTACATTTCAATGCATTGTGTGGTGCAAAAATTATTTGCAAAATCATAATTTTGTATTAGCTCAAAGATTATACAAATTTAGTCATTTTTTGTAATTTTGTAATCACTATCAATTTAATCAAATATGTCGCAGAATTTAAAGAAAGGCTCAGTCAATACTAGCCCTATAATAATCATGATGGTATCTTCACAAACGTTGCATTTCAATCTATTGTGTGGTGCAAATTTCATTTGCATTATTTGAAAAATCATAATTTTGTATAAGCTCAAAAACAATACAATTTTAGTCATTTTTTTTATTTTATAACCACTATTAATTTGATCAACATATGTCGCAGCATTTTTGGAAAGGCTCAGTCAATACTAGCCCTTTATTAATCTTGTTGGTTTAAATTCATATTGTTTTATATTTTCAGTGTTCTGAAAAGAAGCAAAAGAGGGTCTCTTGCTCTTTAGACGGAAAGTTTGACCCCGCAAAGGAAAATGTCATGACGCCAGCGAAACTTGGGCGTACAAACCCAGGTCATTTCCACATTACGAACTTTGATTGGTTGAAAAACATTGTGGACTTTAAATAGTGCTGACATACATGTGTGTTCACAGCTATGCCAAGGATACTGATACTGTCTGATTCAACACGGAAATTGGATTCCTTTCTTTTCCTGAGACGTACCTTGACCATCCCAGCACTAAGATGATGTTACTATATTCATGTCTACTATATAAAGCAGTGGCGACAACAAACTTCACAAACCTTCAGACTTGCCGAAGACAAAAGAAAATTCAGTATGAATTAGTTTTAAATATTCAATTGATTAAATTAAACTGTTGCATTTTTTCATAAATGAACACATTCCAGCAGTGAATATCTCTGCTTAACTCAAAAGCGACCGTTAGATCTTTGATCAAAAATCCCAAAACTCATTATAAATATAAAATTTTCACACTTGTTTAAACAAGATAATTTGGTATTAAATTTTAGTAAGCTTTTTGTATTGCTGTAGGCTTCGAATAAATCTTCTGCATTACCATGTCATGAGGAGTCTCAATCTTTTGTTGTTGAAATAATAAATAGAAAATTGTTAGTATTATTATCAAATTTTTGTTGTTCTATTTCACATTGCAAATGGTTACTTGTGCAAAATCTTTTACAAACATGTGATTTTTTTTTTTACAAGCTATTGAGTTTTTAAAATATTTTCTTTAACTGAATGCTCATTACAGTTAGTAACATGAATGTATTGTTACACATACTCTTAAGCTTAAATAATAGCAAGATTACCTATCATGCATGAACTAATGTGTATGTTTCAGTGATTAACTGATTTATACTGAGAAATAAAACATAAACGACTTTTATGAATTGCCTTGCCTTCAAATTCTGCTGATTTTTGTTCAATACTTGAACACGAAATCACGAAAAGACTTTCAGTACTACTATGGATATCATGTTCAAAAGGAGTCCAACAGAATAATATAATGGCATGCGAACCTTCATTGTCTCGGATGATAAAGAACAATTATACATTTTAAATTGTAAGCAATTGGCAGGCGTTAATAATGTTGATATTTTTCACACAGCAGAGTAACATTTTTAATTAATTAAAAGACCGGTCTTTGCTACATGCACATATGTGTGATATACAATGGCAATTGAAACCCTGTGAAACAAATGGTATTGTTACTCGTCAACGCATCCAGTAATTGGGTTCCGTGTAGCATACTGCGTGTTAATATTACTAATTATTTATTTACAAGACAAACAAGGCAAAATTGAACGAATATATATTTGTTTATTAAACAACGAAAGTCGAATATTGCGAAACAACTATCACCATCAATGAGCGAAATCGCTCGCAATCGAATGAATCTGCTTTCCTTCAGCTACATGAAGGTCAGTCTGGCTGCACAGGTTCTGAGCGACTCTGTTGGTGAATATTAAAATGGCATGCGAAACTTTGCTGCGTCGGAGGTTAAAAGAACAGTTATACATTTTGAGTTGTTTGCACTTAACATGTCTAAGTTATGTTGCTATTTAAAACAAAACATGGTAACATTTTAATTCTATTAAAAGACCGGTCTTTTGTACATGCACATACGTGCGATAAACAACGGCAATTTAACCCTGGCGAAACAACCGGCAATTAATATTCATCAAAGTGTTCGATAATTGGGTCCCCGTTCGACATACTGCGTAATAATTAGACTAAATAATGATTGATTTTGAGATCAACAACGCAACAATTGAACGAATAGGTACTTGTTTATTTAACAAAATATAATTTGAATCCGAAAAAAAGTAACCCGCTCAATAAGCGAAATCCCTCGCAATCGACATCGTGTAGCCGCATTATCGCTACACAGGGACCAATCAATCGAGATTATCAAATCTCGCGCACCGGTTTATTATCGCTACACAGGGACCAATCGATCGAGATTATCAAATCTCGGTTTATTTTGCGTGCTGTAACGGGATATCGCGAGGTTGCTAATCCCTTTGTTTGTATAGGTCCCTGCTCTATATCATTTCCTTATCTTGTTTTTTTTTTGTCTTTTAGTTCACGATCATCATCATCATGATGACAAATAAAGACCCCTTCTTCTAGTACTTTTTCGGCGTAGATCTTCAACAGCTTTTCAGCTTAAATGACTTTTACAAAACAAAAGCATACACACATGAATACACTCTTTGCATTCAATTGGCTGATTTGAGCATACTCCACCGAAACATTCGCAATATAAACGTGTTTTATTTTAAGTAATATTGCATGAAGAAGACAAAAATAATATTAATGGCATTACTGAAACTCAATTACAACAGGTTATAATCATTATTTATAAATAAATACTAAAATATCTACACATTTCAATAAATCAAGAATTAAAAGTGCTAACTTACATCGCCTTAAAAAATAGAAATGACACGAACGGTATAAAGATGAAAACTAGAGCATATACATTCTCGTGGAACAATTAACTGAGGAAGCGTAACATTTATTATCAACACATAAATTAAAACCAATCGCATTTTATCGGACATTCAATACATATTTACATACCAATATGGCTTCATTAAAATATTCCGGCAAGAAAAACCGAAATCTAGACTACATTCAACATGTAAAGTTTAAGTATACAGTTTGCTCACTAGATAACTTAGTTGTTATTGAGCAAGAATATGAAATAAGAAACAAGAGCTGTGTTTGTGAAACACAATGCCCCTTCTGCGCTTTGAAGTCCAACAGCAGCTATAGAAAACAAGGCCCATAACTTATCCGAAAAATCAATGGACTAAAACGAAACTAAAACTTAATTTGTAAGTCATGTAGGTAGAATACCAAGAATCAGCTCAATCTCTGAAAGATTTGCATTTAAAACCTCCGGAAAAAGGTTCATTTTCAGATACGTTGTAATTCCAAGGCTAATAACTTCGCTAAAATGCACTGTAACGAATTTTATACTTCTGTAGGTAATGTAGGTAGACTCACATCCCAAAATTCAGCCCAATATCTGAAAGCACTGAATAAAAAAAACATCCGGAAAACGGTTATTACAGAGAAAATCCACTTTCTCTCAAATCTCCGTACCTTAAACTTTCCATTAATAGATGCTCCGACCTTTAATTTATACTTTTAAAAATAGTACTTCTCTTGTCACTTTGCAATCCCGACATTAAAACGTTCAGCTCAACTGTTCACAAAATACACACTGCTCTATTTTTTCCACCAAAAACAACGAACTTGAAAGTTATAACATATTATAACACATTGATGAATACGTCTTCAAAATAAAAGCACAAGTAAGTACTAATGATAGTAAAATAACAATAAACGAAAGCAAACATTCAGCATGCATGACTCGAATGAAGACTTTGTGTGACGTCACACTGATGAATCGATAATTTAAACAGTATTTTATTGTTTAGTTATTTAGTAATTAACATGCAAAAAGACATCTACGTAGTCATCATCATCATCACCATTATATGTGCCAACAAAGCCATCTCCGCAACTATCCCTCTAAAAAGTCTTCATTTACTTTTGTCTTCTTCATATTGATGTTCTTCTTCTTTTCCTACTTATCCTTATTAATTTGTTTTTTTTTGTGATCGTCAAGTTAACGATCATCATTATCCTGATGACCAACACCAACTTCTTCTACGAACACGTTTATCAAAATCCTCAGGTTATAATTGTATTGAGTTTTAAATTAACGCAACCAACAGCATAATTGCATTATTTAAAAAAATGGCGTTATTGCAACTAAATAACAACAGTTTGTATGATATTTATACATTAAAATGAAACAGATATGAACCTGTAAAATTTGTAATCAATCAAGAATTCAAAATGCTAACTTAAATCGCCAACATAGATCAAAGCGCTTAAGGCACTGAAGTTGTTCGCTGTTTTCGTCCTTGATTAGCTTGTGCGCATTGCACAGGCTAATCAGTGTGCACAGGCTAATCTCATTTAACGTGCATTTAGCCTCGTTTTCCCTGAAAGCAGCCAATATGTTCAGATTTCAATGATAAACACTAGACTGGCCAACGTCGTCTTACAAGCTGGTATATACACTCACTGCAGAAGTAAAGCAGAAGCATTTGTCGTCTGCAGTGCAGACAGGCAGCGGTTATCGTTTCTAGCAAAGTGAGTTGAGGTTCTTACCGTAGCTAAGGCTTTAAGCACATACTGATTTGCAAAATATGCTCTGTAAATTAAGTCGGCCGCTAACGCGACCAACTAAAAACGGAAATAAAAAACCATATTTTGAAAATTCTTCGGTCTTTAAGACCCATTTTGATGTTGAATTTTTAAGTTATCGACTAAATGAAAATCTAATTTTAGAATATATTTTGACAATGAATATCGTTATTTTAAATGTTTTAAGCAAGTCTCGTTTCCGAGATCATATACGGGAATTCACTGTGCTTTTGACAGACGGCACGTTCTTATCTAAAGTTTGTGTGTCGTAATATACAGGATATTGGATGTTCAGGGCTTGATTGGGCAATAAAACAATGACGCGGTCTGCGGTTTTCGGTAGATCGTTTGTACTGACCAACATAATATTTATAGTTCACGTACTTATCTTACATTTATGGATTAAACCACGGGTCGAAGCCACTGTGTGCTTGTTAGGGCAATAAAACACAATCCCGGCGGCTATTTTTCAGTAGCACGCGTGGTCAGAAACTAACACGTTAGAGACAAGTTAGAGTAATAAATCACAGAGATTATGATCAGAGAACTGCATGGAGTCTGAAATGAAACAAAATGCCGACAAATCAAGCACAAAAGTCGCTTCTTTTTAACCCCGAAAAATACGGTAGTGTGTTTTCTGTCTTCTGAAATTGTATTGAACTTTACATTTGCACTAACTATGCATAAGTGGAAAAGATTACGAACTAGACCAAACATGCGCGATGAACAGTTCAGAGCATCGATGTAATTACATCGATGGGTGCAACTGATTAGAATTATTGTTATAAGTTAAATTATGTATTACAATAATACGATTTCTTTCACTTGCATTTATTAACAAAGAAAGAATACAATTATTTAAATAGATGATAAAAAATCTAATAACGAACATTTTGGGGCTTTTTCCAGCCATTTTTGGAAAAGGAGTCTGGTCTAATAGGGATTTTTAAATCGATTAAATGGCGTGTACTATACATATACGGTTTATCAACGTCACTGACAACGTTTATTAAGTAAATTCAAGCAAAGCTGGTATATTGAGATAACTTCTTGACTTTTTAACAAATTAGAAATAAGAAATACAAAACATCCATTACATGTACACGATTTCGAGTATCGTCACATAAATTATAAATATAAAGAGGTTGTTATAATAACATAATATGCGAAAATATATAATGTGTTGTGACAAACATTAAAGTATCACTGATTAAATATCATACCAATTAAGTTTAATTGATTAATGTTTTGCCATTTTAATTATTGTTTTTTGTATATACACCTACCAACCCGTGAAAAACACCGACCACAAGTGTAAAAGAGACATTAAATGTGACAACTGTACATTCAGATTATTAAAGAAGCACATACTTTCTATTATAAATACTTATCAATTACCGATCATATTATATCCTACATCTATTTCGTATATTATTAATTATTTTTTATTCATTTTTTTGGGGGGGGGAGGGAGATAGACGACTGCGAGTTGACCTGAAATGCCATACGAGTTGACTGCCGAGCGAGTTGACCAGCACCCAAATGGATATTTAGATATTTCGTGTCATGTGTCGTTATATTAATAATAACAAGCTCTTACACAGACCACAGACCATCGTGCCATCAACCTGACATTAAACATGTTACACAATCACGTACATCCAATTGCCTATAAAAGGTTGTTGTGTGTGTTTTCAAATGCGCATTATATTGTAGAATGGGAAAACTTGATGAGAAATCAAAGCTTGACATAATATCTTTGTACAAAAGTGGACATTCAACTAAGCGAATTATTTCAACACTGGGATGTAACGGTGTTGTTATATTGCGGAATCAGGTGAATTATTGGGTCCAATCTTACGAAACTGGACGGTTTTCATACGGGGAAATTAATGAACGCGATGATTCAGGAGTTACTAAGAAGTTGTTTCCATGTGATATTGATTTAATATGACAAACAATAAGTTATGATCCAAATATCAGCAGTACTGACGTGCATAAGAAATTGATTAAAGAAGGGGCGACGTTTAGTTTGTCAACCACAAAACGAGCCATTAAACTTGCTGGGTTTACTAGTGCAACCCCAAGGTATGCCCAGCTAGTAAGTGATGCAAACAAGGTAGTCAGAAAAGATTTCTGTGACAACCTCTTAAAAGTGAATGACTTGTTTGACGACGTCATATTTACTGACGAGTCTTTAATTCAGTTACATTCTAACAAACTGACGTCATACAGACCTAGACATTCAGTGAACGTTTGTATGCCAAAACCCAAACATCCCCTAAAGGTACACGCCTGGGCATGAATTAGTCGGAAAGGACCAACGAGTATCTCAAAATTTTTGACGGCATAATGGATTCGGAATTCTACACAAGTGCAATTTTACGTGACAATTTAGTGCAATTCATTCGCACCAAGTTCCCCGGAACCCACAGATTTCAACAAGACAACGATCCTAAACATTGTTCGAGACTGGCAATGAATTTCATGGATAGTAATGGAATCAATAACCCAAAATGGCCAGCACAGAGCCCAGACCTGAATCCGATTGAAATGGTTTGGAACCAACTTAAGCGTCATATCTCCAAGAGTGAGCCAAAAACAAAGGAAGAACTAGTTCGGGCAATCAAGACTTTCTGGAATAGCCACATGTCGGTAGAACAGTGAAACATGTACATTGACCAATTGTTCAAAGTGGTACCGATTTGTATAAGAATGAACGGATGTGCGACAGGCGACACACACAATCGCGTTTTCAGCAGACATGACTCAAGAGGAAAATCTATTCAGTTCTTTGAAAACCTTCTGGACACTGATGAAGAGGCACGTACCAAAGCCTCACTATATAATCTACAGTAAATGACTGTACATCTGTTATGTATATATTATGATTTGTTATAACTTTTTTATAAACAATTATAATATATAAATAAACATTTATGAAGTATAGAATTTATTTTTTCGTTTTCTTCTTTATAACTGGTAACGACAAGAAAATAAGTCAGACGGTCAGTCACTATTCAATACGAGAGTCAGAATCGATGTAACGGGTATATTGTATTAGAGAATATTTCGTTATAATAACACCAGTTAACCCGTCATAATTTTACGCATTTTCCCATTTTTTAAGTACACTAGTTTGTTACAAATATGATAATTTATTTGTGTACCCATTTAAAAGCTCATTACATAAAATGGCAAGCTCCGACAAGTACTTGAATGAATCGCAATATGGCATTTGTTTACATTATTTAAAACATGTCAAAATAATGTATTCGAGTGGATAGTACTGTCGCTTGAATCAAAGTTGAGTGAAAATACAGAACGCTGTGAAATAACACGTCTTCGTAAATTGCATAATACGGGACAATTATTTTTTGCGCGTAAGTGTAACGGCGAAGTTAGGAACATTGTTATTTAAACATAAAAATTTCAGCAAAAAGTAATTGAATATCAATACGTACGAAAAATATGCACCTTTAAATTGAGTGTACATTAAAGTCCAATATGTAATTACAAATATACGGCAAAGAAACAGTTAAAATGTCTCTATAGAAAATTAATATAATAAGAAAAAACCGGTAGTGTATTAAAATTCAATTAAGTGTCGCATACATTGTAAATAATATGAAATGTTTAACACGCATTTTTGGGCGGAGGTTTCTATTGTCATTAAAATTGATTTACAAATTCAATATTTGAAGAATATGTTTAATTATATCGTATTCACATATATATTTACGACCAGCTAAACATATATGTCCATGTAAAAAAAATAAAAGAGTCTTACGTCGTCATCGTGCTTGATTTAATTCCTGGCTCGAACCTGGAACTTCGAGTCCTCCAAGAACTGAACCAGAAAGAACAACGTCTCCGCTGCCAACAGATGCCGCCGTGTCATTTTTTCACAGCGTACACAACTAATCCAATTCACAACACACAACAATCCACAACACTTAACAACAAACACTGGCAATGTATATTAAATATATAATTTGCAAGTTACTCCAACATTTGATAACACAGGGAAATCAGCAATACGTTTATAACTAAGACAGGAAAAACGAGCATATATAGGTATATCTGATGCAATTCGTAACAATAGGTGATAATTGGGACAGCGTCAATTAAGAAAATTATAACTCAAAATGTCACCCAAAGTTAGTATTACATTCAAATTTTAGTTCGTCGTGGCTTCAATCTGATAATTGCATAAATAACACACAATTATCACTTCTCGAGGTGCGGGAGCCTTCAGCTAGGTGCGAACATGGTTTCTTTTACCCTCGGCGTCTTAAAAGACAGAGTAAAACCTGTCATGTGCATGGGTGTAAAATACATGTTGACATTTGAAAAAGTAGACATTCATTTTATATTGGCAATCCCGAATTGTTATACAAACAAACATGTGAATAACAAATCATTTTTTTATTGTTACACATTATATTCAGTGTTTTTCTGTCGTCTTAAAATATTATAGAAATGTACATGTACACCACGCAAAAATGGAAAAGGTTACAAACTAGAACAAACATGCGCAGACTTCATGGGCGATGGACAGTTAGAGCATATAATTACATTACATCAGCATTTTGTTTTATTTCAGACTCCATGCAGTTTTCAGAACTTCATCTCTGTGCTTTATTACTCGAACTTGTTAGATTCTGATCATATGTGCTACTATAGCCATCGGGATTGTGTTTTATGGCTCAAACAAGAACAAAGTGGGTAAGACCCGTCTTTTTGAGCGCTAAATGTGAGATAAGCACGCAGACTTTTAAGTATTATGGTGGTCATTACAAAAGTTCAACCGAAAACCGACGACTGCGTCTTTGTTTTATTGCCCAATCAAGCCCAGAACATCCAATATCCTGTGTATTACGAAACCCAAATTTTAGATATGCACGTGTCGTCTTACAAAAACAATGATTTTATAGACTCAGTAAACAGATCGAAGTAGCTCACACAGTTAATTCCCGTACATGTTTATGATATCGGAAACGAGACTTGCTTTAAACCTCGAAAATCATTTTCAAAAGAATTGCTAAACACAAATGAGAACAAAACCAATATACACAGACGACACAAAATATAAATAAGTTTGACAATTTAAATTCAAACATTTACTTCATTTTTTCCCGATTTCCAATACATGAATTGTAGATGTTGCATAAAATCTAAAGATAAATTAAGTTGTTTATTGGTCGTTTCAAAAGAATATGACCGACACACGACGCTTTTTTGTGTGCAATCAGAATACATTTCAACAATTGTTACAATAATTAAGGAACTAAACGAGTGTAACGCTAACGATACAGCGTGTTTGAATTTTAATTTATTTAGAGTAAATGTCATTGCCAATTAATTCGCGAGACGCTTTGGTACTTCATTTGAAATTCACTTCGAAACTCTGAATCGAAATTAAAAGATCCCACTGCTGTCTGCATTCCGAAGTTTTTATTTAGCAATAAATACACCAACGCCAATTATCCCGCTTTTTAATCCGGACAAAATAATTAATGAAATCATGTGCAATATTTATTTAAGACTAGAATTTGTAATCGAACATGAACTGTACACGACGCGCGCACACCGCGTCAGGTGACTTACGCATGTTGGAATACCCGTGTCCTGATAGGGCACTTATTTCATCTAATCTTTAAATAGAATCATATGCCGAAATTCATTTGATACTTAAGACAAATGTTGAACATTTATGTAAATGATATTGTTAAGCATTAGTTTCGTCAAAATTTACCAGAATTAGCTTTTACAAATGGAAAACACATAAACGGGATTATCGGGTAATGGATAGATAGAAACGGGAGAAGTCGCATGTATGCGGCAAAGAATACGGATAATCTGGAAAGATGATGAAAATTCTAATAACGAACATTTTCAATGTATTATGTAGTGTATGTTTTTCGGAACGTAGTTACTCTACATTTAATAAACATTATGATGCAAAACTTGGGACCAGTTTCTATCCAAGATAAATTATAGTTCATAACATTGTTCGCCGAGGGACTCGGCGTCATATCATCAATTTCCTCGGCATCATGCCGAGGCGTTTCGCGGAGTCGAGATGCGGAGTGACTCCGCGAATAAACGCGGCCACTCGGCGGCCAGATGGCCGATGCCGAGTCGACTCCGCGTACACTCGATGTCGCCAAACTCCGCGGATTGCGGAATTGGCTTGTTTTGCGTGAGCTGTACTGTACCAATATGATTCTCTTTTGCGCCTGCGCCATATTCTGTATTAAATAAATTGGTGAGACATTCTATATATATCATTGACCAGACTCGTACTTTTCACATAGTATTGTCCAATGCATTAACATGTCGAGAATTTAGGGGCGGGGCATTTTTCCTTATATGGCTATAGTAAAACCTTGTTAACGCTCTAGATGCCACATTTATTGTCAAATCTTCATGAAATTTGGTCAGAAGATTGGTCTTAATGATATCTTGGATGAGTTTGAAAATGGTTACGTTTGCTTGAAAAACATGGCTGCCAAGGAGCGGGGCATTTTTCCTAAAATGGCTATATATGGCTATAGTAAAACCTTGTTTACACTCTAGAGGCCACATTTATTGTCTGATCTTCATGAAACATGATCAGAAGATTAATCCCAATAATATCTTACACGAGTTTGAAAATGATGCAGGTTGGTTGAAAAACATGGCCGCCAGGGGGCGGGCATTTTTCCTTATATGGCTATAGTGAAACCTTGTTAACACTCTAGAGGCCACATTTATTTTCCGATCTTGATGAAACTTGCTCAGAAGATTTGTCCCAATGATATCTTGGATGAGTTCAAAAATGGTAACAGTTGCTTGAAAAACATGGCTGCCAAGGGGAGGGGCATTTTTCCTTATATGGCTATAAACTGCTTTAGTAAAATCTTGTTAACACTCTAGAGGCCACATTTATTGTCCAATCTTCATGAAACTTGGTCAGAAAATTCATCCCAATAATATCTTGGACGAGTTCGAAAATGATGCTGGTTGGTTGCAAAACATGGCCGCCAGGGGGCGGGGCATTTTTCCTAATATGGCTTTAGTAAAACCTTGTTAACACTCTAGAGGCCACATTTATTTTCCGATCTTCATGAAACTTGTTCAGAAGATTTGTCCCAATAATGACTTGGTTGAGTTCGAAAATGGTAGCCTTTGCTTGAAAAACAGGGCTGCCAAGGGTTATGGCATTTTTCCTTATATGGCTATTTAAGGCTATAGTAAAATCGTGCGAACACTCTAGAGGCCACATTTATAGTCCGATCTTCATGAAACTCGGTCAGAAGATTCATCCCAATAATATCTTGGACGAGTTTAAAAATTATGCCGGTTGGTTTGGAAAACATGGCCACCACGGGGGCGGGGCATTTTTTCTTATATGGCTATAGTAAAACCTTGTTAAAACTCTAGAGGTCACATTTATTTTCCGATCATCATGAAACTTGGTCAGAAGATTTGTCCCAATGATATCTTGCTTGAGTTCGAAGATGGTTTTGGTAAAAACATGGCCACCATGGGCGGGGAATTTTTCCTTATATGACTATATATGGCTATAGTAAAACCTTGTTAACACTCTAGGGGCCACATTTATTGTCCAATCGTCATGAAATTTGGTCAGAAGATTGGTCTCAATGATATCTTGGATGAATTCGAAAATAATTATGTTCGCTTGAAAAACATGGCTTCCAAGGAGCGAGGCATTTTTCCTTATGTGGCTATAAATGGCTATAGTAAAATCGTGTTAACACTCTAGAGGCAACATTTACTGTCCTATCTTCATGAAACTTGGTCAGAAGATTCATCCCGATAATATCTTGGACGAGTTCAAAAATGATGCCGGTAGGTTGAAAAAATGGCTGCCAGGGGGCTGGCTATAGTAAAACCTAATACATGAATAACCGCTTATTTTAAACATCGTATAGAGAAAAACAGTTGTTTGCACAACGAACGGGAAGAGTACACCCGCTTTAATTATAAACGTCTTGAATTAGAGATCAGGAATGTACTGCAGCGACAAATTTAATCGAAGAACACACTAAATACCGAATGGTTTGGAGACGCCATTTTGGAGATGTGTATTGAAATTGACATTTTGATGATGGTTTCGATATTGACATAGGCGTGTTAAATCGGTTGTTTAAATTGTTGAGGATTAGCATACAGTTATCATATGTCTTGACTTTCTGTACAACACTTGCGAATGCAATGACTATATCGATCTTTAAGATGCATTGTCCCATTGATGACGTCATTTAACTTCTATTGTGCGGGCTTTGGTGATTTAAAAATAATAAACGTTTTTGTGATTTATGACTTTAAACTAAAATTAAATATATACGTTCTTGGTATCATATCGTTTGTTTTGTTGAACCTGATTCATGTTGATAAAAATGGTCGACTTTATTGCAAATCCCACGTAATTCTAAACATAGACTGATAGAATAACTTCCTGTTGACCATGATATAAAACAATATATCAGGCAACGTTATATCAGGCAGATATCAATGCGGTGGTATGATAAAGTTGTATCACTGAACGTTGTATTACGTGTATGGGTGATACAGTTATTTAAATGAACGTTGTGTTACAAGTATGAATGATACAATTCTATCCATGAACGTTAAATAACGTGTAAGAGTGATACAGTTATATCCCTTAACATTTTATTGCGTGTATAAGTAATACACTACAATCACAGAACGCTGTATTACGTGTATGAGTGGTATACTTCTATCACTAAACGCTGTATTACGTGTTTGAGTTATGCAGACCTAGAACTGAAAATAGTATAACATGTATGGGTGATACATTTATAGCACTTAACGTTATATTACGTGTAGGAGTGATACAGTTATATCACTGAACGTTGCATTAAGTTTATAAGTGATACAGTCTCATCACTGAGCGTTGTATTACGTGTTTAATTGATACACTGCAATCACTGAACGTTGTATTACATGTATGAGTGATACAGTTATATCATTGAACGTTGTTTTCGTGTATGAGTGATACAGTTATATCACTGAACGTTCTATTACGTTCATGAGTGATACAGTTATATCACTGAACGTTGTTTTACGTGTATGCTTTATACAGTAATATCACTCAGCGTTGTATTACGGGAATAAGTGTTACAGTTTTATCACTGAACGTTGTTTTACATGTATGAGTGATACAGTTATATCACTGAACAATGTATTACATGTATGAGTGATACAGTTATATCACTGAATGTTGTAGTGCATGTATACGCCATGAACATTGTATTTCCTTTTATATTTATACAGTTCTATATTACGTAAATAAGTTATATATTCATATCACTGAACTTCTTATTGGGATTTATGTCTTCAAAATGATCGTATTCTGTCTCGAACATAGTTCGGTGACGATAAATATAAAAGATACACATCATTATGAATTTAGTGATAAATATAAAAAAGCACTATAAAGCGGATGATATTGAGTCGAGTCTAGTTATGGTTTTTAGTCATGTCTGATATAAAAGTATGATAATTTTACAAGCACATAAATATATTAATATAAGATCTTTGAGACGGTATTTTACTTGAACTGAATGCATGCAACCCCACCAGCACTATAATGACCATATTTGATTTGTGTAGAAACAAAACACGATTACATAATGTTCGAATATGACGTTTTTTGAGTGTTAATTTGTAGACACGGACATTTGGACTAGAGAGGGTTTGGTGCATTCCACGATGTCATTTAAACTGCTTATATCCATTCACGATCATTGAAAAAAATAATCTTGGTATCTGAATTTGCTTGTATTCATTGATTATGTGAGAGTACGAGTAAGAGTAAACATCTTTAATTATGTAACGGGCGCCGCAAAGAGTTGCATAAGCCCACTTAAAGGAAATGATGCGCACATGACAGCACAATACAAATCCGGATCGGTCGGGCCCGAAATAACAACCACCGCGCATTCCACTGCTAGTCTCCAGAGTGGATGCGACACGTTTACTACCGAGCTAACCCATCGATCATGCTGGATACAAAGGAAACAGCCATAGGCAAATGAGACGTAAAAACCCTCCATGCGTGCGGCAAGATCCACGAACTTACGTACGAGCTGAAGCGCAACCGCTGGAACATCATAGGACGAGCCGAGGTCAGATGGTTTGACTTCTTAGAAATGTCAACGGACGAAAGCAACAAGATATGGTTGAGCGGGGAGGTTTCGAATCAGTGCTTTCATCGTTAGGAAGAAAGTAGTCACTAGCGCCATCAGTTGCACCCCGGTCTCAAACAGGCTCATATTAATCAGCATCTCAACGAGAACTCACAACATCACCATTATTCAGGTCTACGCACCCTCGTTACACTATGAAGACGATGAGATTAAACAGTTTTATGAAGACTTAGAGCGCATCATCGCCAATGTCCGAAGAAAGACATCCTAATCGTCCAAGGCGACTGGAACGCCAAGGTTGAACCAGATGCCTTCCAAGACTGGTGAGGAACAGTATGCAGATATAGGTATAGGAGAGACTACCCCAACGGCCAGAGCGGTCAAGAGATTGATGATGATGTTGATGAAGAAGATGATGATGATGATGATGATGATGATGATGCTGCTAATTATAATGATGATAATGATGGTGGTAGTGGTGGTGGTGATGATTATGATGATGATGATGATGATGATGATGATGGTGGTGGTGGTGATGATGTTGATGATGATGATGATGATGATGATGGTGTTGTTGGTGGTGTTGGTGGTGTTGGTGGTGTTGATGATGATGATGATGATGATGATGATGATGATGATGATGTTGATGATGGGCGTGGTGGTGGTGGTGGTGGTGGTGTTGATGATGATGAGGATGAGGATGAGGATGATGATGCTGATGATGATGATGATTGTGGTGGTGATGGTGATGATGGTGATGATGATGATAATGATAATGAGGCGTACAAAGATTAAAGCCACACACCTTCTCTTTTGCGCTTTAAAGCTTAAAAATAATCGCGTTTGTCGAGATGGACGTATACGTTTAGAAATCCTACTTTCGGTTTTAAAATTTAAAAAAATAAATAAATTACTTGCTTACTAGGCTATAGATTTAATGACAATTGTGCACACTTTTAAATTGTATGTATATGTATTGATTAACATGTACTTCATTTCAAGGTGTGTGGTATTTCAAAACATGGATTGGATTGTTGCCGCATCTAAAATCGCATAAGAGCTACTCCCAACCTCGCAGCTAATATTGAAAAATGCACCGTTCAAAACAAATAATTTTTACGTTGACTTTTTTATGTCAAGTGAATAATTGTCTGCGGATTCTAACGCACCAAAACACATGACAATATAACAACACATCTACTGCAATATAATGAAATATAACAAGAGGTAGCCAACAAATAAAGTAAAGCAGTATGCTAATCCGAAATTACATATTGCTCATTTAAATGTATGAAATGTATAATATTCCACTTATTATAAATAATTCGTTGCAGTACTTAAAATGATATGTATGCAACTGTTAAAGTATAGCCGGTAGGGTATGACAAAGAAGTGTCACAATTTATTCATACACACACCAACACCGACTGTAAATTTTCTTATGGACATACATTAATTGAAATGAAAATTTATACAAGATGTGCATATCGTTCTTTGCATTAACATAATGCATTGCAAAGGTGAAGATGACCTTTGTCCTTTTAATTCGGAAAAGAACCAGGCAGCGAAGTCAGATTAAATGCGATGTTGTAATCCTGATTAAAGACACTTATATTTTGAGAATCTGAGAATATAACAAGCAATTATTCTATATAATTTATATACAAACGGAAGCATTATCTTCTATCGTGATCAGAGATAACGATACCATACCTACCAATTGGTAAACAAGTTGTATTTTCATTGAACTAGTTACGATTGTTTCCACAAATTCTGCTTTAAAGTCCTTGCATGATCTTAAAGTCGAATGCCCACCAAGTTGACAACCAATATACACGCTTTCACTCTCAAAAATTAAAACGCAACAACGCCAGGCCGAGTCTGGGCTGTAATATCAAACACTTTTCTTGAAATATATTGAAGTAGTTTTGTCCGTTCTTAATTAAGCCTGTATGATACGCATTGTCGTACATTCGTGTATTCTTGTTGATGGCATTACGATAAAATTACCATTTGATATAGTTGGAAATAAAAAAAATATTCAATGTTTATTCATTAAAGAAATGTTTGAATAAATATTCGCAACAGGGGCAGTTTTTCATTCTTTACACCCATAAGTTTATTTATACATTTGCATACACTCCTTACATAATTTTAATAACATGACGTCGAAGACGTTTTTTCAAAACAGAAGGAGATAGGTATAAGGTTGTATACGAATATTATTGGTATTTGTATTTTAAATAATTAAAATTGATTGGTATTGTGAAAAAAAAAAAAAGAAATAATTATTGTAACATAATATATGAGGAAGAAATAGAATAATGAAACCAAATTAATCCTTTAATACATAGCTTTACAAAAATGCAACACATGGCTTCTTCAAAATTTAGATACCATTTGGCATATATTTTAATGGACCCGCATGCAATAAACAAGTTGATGCATATTTATAAAGCCGATAAAAAAGATGAGTCGTGAACCTGTGGTCACACAAACTATATACATTAAGTCTCTCGCTCACTATCGGTCAAACACGTCTACATAACAGTGTGTGATAGAATGAGTTTCTCAAAATATATCTCAGCCATCTCGTCTCGAATCATAGATATACTTTAGATATACTGTCATGTAACAGCTTATAACATATCTTTTATTCTTATGAGTTTATTCTTATGATGGAAATTAATAAGGAGATATTTCAATATTATGTATATACAATGTTAGGATGAAATTTAAAATTTAATAATAAATTTTTGTGAGATATTGGTCATTTACAAATAATCTAAGAGTACATTAAACTAGGACCTGATTTAAGATTAATTGCATTAGTAAGAACACAAATACGTTTACACCCAGGGTGGGGTATAATTGGAATCAATAAAATGAAAAGTCATTTAGATAAAAGAATCGAAGGACCATATACTTAACAATGAGTTCAGGGTCAACATATAGACACGAGATTAATAGTGCCCACACATGGTCATCGAAACAGCACAAATGAAAGGGTCACCGGAAAGCTTTATTTGCATATGATACACACGTTATGGCACTGACAAATATAACGGGATTACTCTATACAATATAAATTGATTAGATTTTAGTGCATTTGGCAAGCAAGTAAATACATGAATAGATTGTTCCTTCTAGAACGTTCTAATAAGTCAACCAATCCGTAATAAGCCCAGACCTTGATGACCAATGGAAATTACAAGTAGATTTTATGTAAATAATCCTGGGGATAAAATGCAGTGTTTTAGTTAATAAAAAAGGTCTGCGGTTAGAGATTTGTCACGTCTATTTGACGTGGTGGCCATGTCGGCCGCCACGCTGTAAAATTGTACTTCATGAACATTAGAAGCGTTGTGTTAGAAATTATTAAACAGAAATAAATCTCGATGAAAACAGAAAAGAACTTTGTTTGTTACTGTGTGTTCTCCACGAACAATGTGTAATTACGCGACACAGTACATTTAATGGTGCGCAGTGCCAGGATGAACCAGAAGTGCCACTCCTTTCAACGGCCAACAGGAAAAAAAAACAACGCGACATGGAAAACGTAGTACAAACAACCGTATACGGAATCACAGGCCAACGGAACAAAAAAAAAACGCAGATGGAAAAACGGTCAGTGTTTTCATAAATTATGGCAAACAGGGGTTTATTTCAATTTTTATCAAGTAAGAAATAAAAAGTTAAAGGCGTCATGACAACGAAATTTTTAAGAATTGTTTTAAAGAATTGTACGTAGTTAGGTGTTAAAGAAATAATTAATCATGTACGGAAAAATTATGCGAGTATCAAAATCAATACAGTTTTTCATTGATCAGTATTTTTTCTAAAAATATCGGAAATTGAGAATAAAATAAATGAATAAGAAATTATTTGAAATTTACATAATTTTATGAGTTATAGAAATACTGAAATTAGATGCGCACAAATAATTGAGGATATTTAAAGAATTTTCTATATTTTTTGTATTATTAGAATATATAAATATGTACGGACATATTTATGCATAATATAAATACATTTGTAATTGATGGTATTTTTTTTAATTTTTGATATTTTTGCAAGTTTTCATGAAATTAGAACGTATGAGGAAATGAGAATATTTGAAAAATGTTTCATTAATTTGACATTATAGGAATACGGATATATGAGGCGTATACATTTTTATAATTAAGGATTTTTGAAGGCAGTTTAATATTTTGGTATTATATTAAAGGAACTTATAAGGTCGGAATCAACATTAGAGAGTATCCGATTTTGACGTCATTTTATATAATATATGAAATAAAAACCTGCACATAAATGGGAATTTAGAGACGTACACAATAAATCAGTATACTTGACTAATTGTATATGGTTTTATGCATTTATAAAATAAAGCAATAAAGAGGGTAAGCACAGTAATAAGAAAAATAATGTTGATTGCGAATATGAATAGGGGAGACACACAAAAATATTATGTAAATATGTATATACGTAATTGTTTTTATTGCTAATGTATGTAGGGTATCGGTAATATTGAAGGTCTTGAGTAATATTGAGTAAGAATTTAATGTGTTCTGTCACGAATACTGTGCAGTTAAAATATACTGATATATGCGCATTAAATTTCAGTTATTGAATAAACTCTATAAGGTACATAGAGGTTTATGAGAGCCTATCATTTGCGAAATGATGGAAGCCTACCATTTACTCATGGTGGAAGAATACTTATTGTATTAGATTTATGGGATTAGTTCATTAGGAGAACAAGACTTGAAATTTGAAGTATACCGATAAATGTTCTGGTATTATGAATGCATATATAAAAAAGTCTGCCCTTTTTCATCAAACATTTCACAATTGTTTAGAGCGACGCGCGTATTTAAGAGCGCCCAGGTACATATGTCGATAGAAAAGGTCATTAAGTACATAATGATACACAGGAGATTAATGATTTTAAGATACGACCGCGATACGTCTGTTTAAAGTGCAATACCCTAGGTAAATAGAGTAGCGCATACCTGTCACAAATGTACTGATAGCACGTACGTAAACTTCCGAGAGGTCGTTTAATGTTTACGGGAGTGATTCGATAGTAATCGGGTAATAAAGGTTGTATTTACTTAGACTTCATAGTAAGTTGTCATGACGGTATTTAAGAGGAACTTAAGGGGATATTTATAAATGTTTGCCATGATTTTGAACAACTGATACTTGTATAACCAAAACGCAGATAAAAATATCGAGATTTGGAGACAACGCAAAAGAAGAAGAAATCGCGAAACAACGCCTTTCACAACGAATTGAAGAAACAATTAACGTGGTTAGCATGGGACATCACGGCGTTTTCTCTCAAAGTGAATACCTGGTTCTATCGCTAAAAGAAGACCAACGCAAGAAGTTTTCGAGGGACTACAAGTGACGCAACACTGGACACAATACTTGTGACGTTAAACACTATAGAGTAGATGCAGAAGTTCAACTGTTTGACGTGCGTGGATAACGCATTTGGAATGATACTTCCGAGGCCTAAGACATCAAGGAGAACACTGCTATAGTTAATACCTCGTGAGCATTATGGCGAATAGAAGGTCTTAATGTCCCGAGAGAAATGAAGACGCTGGGACCATCAACAAACGACAACGAAAACAACAACAACGATGAATACAACGGAAACGACGATCGACGACGCAAGTTTAACAGCGGAAAGCAGAGCTGAATCAACAAACGCATTCCAATCGCCACGGACGAACCTACAATCGATTTATCTTCAGGACGGCGGCAATGACATTAAATGAACATCGTATTCGCCACGTGACGACTTCAACACTACATGGACGACACCAGACGTATTGAAGGCCAACGACCAACAGATGGTGTACTCAGCTACATACCGATTGACATTTATATTGTGTAACAATAACTTATGTTATCTATTTCAGCAGAGACGCTTGTAAAATAATAATAATAATACTAATTTTTTTAATATCATAAATTATTTTTTTATTATCATAAAATATTAAAAAAATTAAAATAAGGGGAAAGTTGTGTCATGTAACAGCTTATAACATATCTTTTATTCTTATGAGTTTATTCTTATGATGGAAATTAATAAGGAGATATTTCAATATTATGTATATACAATGTTAGGATGAAATTTAAAATTTAATAATAAATTTTTGTGAGATATTGGTCATTTACAAATAATCTAAGAGTAAATTAAACTAGGACCTGATTTAAGATTTATTGCATTAGTAAGAACACAAATACGTTTACACCCAGGGTGGGGTATAATTGGAATCAATAAAATGAAAAGTCATTTAGATAAAAGAATCGAAGGACCATATACTTAACAATGAGTTCAGGGTCAACATATAGACACGAGATTAATAGTGCCCACACATGGTCATCGAAACAGCACAGATGAAAGGGTCACCGGAAAGCTTTATTTGCATATGATACACACGTTATGGCACTGACAAATATAACGGGATTACTCTATACAATATAAATTGATTAGATTTTAGTGCATTTGGCAAGCAAGTCAATACATGAATAGATTGTTCCTTCTAGAACGTTCTAATAAGTCAACCAATCCGTAATAAGCCCAGACCTTGATGACCAATGGAAATTACAAGTAGATTTTATGTAAATAATCCTGGGGATAAAATGCAGTGTTTTAGTTAATAAAAAAGGTCTGCGGTTAGAGATTTGTCACGTCTATTTGACGTGGTGGCAATGCCGGCCGCCACGCTGTAAAATTGTACTTCATGAACATTAGAAGCGTTGTGTTAGAAATTATTAAACAGAAATAAATCTCGATGAAAACAGAAATGAACTTTGTTTGTTACTGTGTGTTCTCCACGAACAATGTGTAATTACGCGACAATACTTCATCTGTGCGATATCCTTATGTGAACTCGTATTGTTGTTATCTTGATCCTACCTCACCATACCAGTTAAAGTGAAAACACTTGTTTAACATGAACGATTGACGTATATTTACTGGTATAATGTTAAAAATGTACAAAATAAAAAATTAATGTTTCACAACAATTAATAATGGCATTTCATGGTTGTCTAATTAAACATTACAAAAAGCAGATGTACATATTAGAACGCCTGAAACATTGTTCATCCATTGTTCATTGCAATTGAAAAAGACCAAACGTTAATTGTATAAACTGTTTTACTTACCGTTGCATTTTTCAACACTATTTACCATTGAAGTCGTTTATAAAAGTTCGTGTTTACTAGAAAATGTTGTTTATTATAAATGATTTTTAAAGGTTCCTCAATTATAGCTTTTTCTTAATAAATACTGTCACATTATGGTTAGAAATTGTAGGTGGAATATGTGGGTTTACCTCATGTCAGAAATATTGAAAAATTTATCAAAAGGGCCAGTAAACATCACAAAGTCACAAAGTGCACATATATTCAAATAAGCTTATCGATGAGGGAGAGATTAAAGAAAAGCATAGTTGACACAAGGCCAGGTATGTTTGTATTGGTCAGGCAATAGAGTTTATTCAGTTAAATCTCTCATCAAAAGGTTGGATAAAGCTTGTAAATATTTTAGTGGTTTGTTTATCCCGTTCCCAGGGCTTCATTGATTCAGTATCTTAAGTAATGTATCCAATCAGAAACAACCACGCATAGAACACTGACCAATGGGATTCATAACTGAGTTTCACGGGGCAAATGTTAGAGGGAGATAGTTAGTTAGCGTTTAGACCTGGAGGTGTACAGTTGGAAAAGACACAATCATGTAGCAATCACAACGTATTTGTATAACTGAAATATTAGTTAAGTCAGATATTAAATTGGACTAGAAACTGATATATGGTGTTGTTGAATATTTTATCCTATATTATGCAGAGAAACCAACATGAATAGAGAGGGACCGACTTGTCCCATGCGTGACACGAGAAAATGGTAGTTATTGCAAATCTCGTCATCTTGGCAATACGCGCATGACGAGATATCGTATGATAGGCTACACACCGGTAATTTAAGAGTAATGAACATTGTTAGTAACTATGTGTCGTCCATGAACTATGAACGATTACGGGACAATACTATTGCTAACAATTTCGAATGTGTTGTGTATTTCTTTTGACCATGCAGTCAAGGATAACCCATGAAAGTGCAAGCACTTATTTCCAATGGCGTCCTTTGCTTTTTGCTGAAGAGACAGCAAGCAGAAGAGACAGTATTGGGATACAATGAATCCGGATGCGATACCCTAGCTCTTTGCGAATAGATCCTTTTGGTTCTTCTTCTTGCTCAGTGTATAGCACCGATACACGCGAGAATTACCTGGGTTTCATACCAGTTCATCTCTAGTTGGGTGGGAAACACTTGAAGCATTTCTGAAATTTCCAGTGCCCCGGCTGGGAGTTGAACCGCGGACCTCTGGAATGGTAGACCAGAGTGTTACCACTCGACCACCACACCACCAAAATGTTTCCTCTGCAGATGGTAATATCTGCAGGATGAACCTTTTATCGACGTACAGGTTTGATTATTTTGCTTTTATGTCCGGGGTATCACATACAAGTTTAGGAGTATTAATCACATGAAACAAGATAATTTGTTCAACATCAAACGCGACCAGACTGCCCTGCTATCATTAGACTGAGATGATGATGCGATATAATTTCGTGTTATCACCATTCATACTGTTTCATGATTGTCATCGTGTTATTGTGTTATTGTCATCGTATTATCAACTTGTGTTAAACGTCAATTTAATATTTGTGTATTCCTCGAATGGATAATAACAATGAAGTATCGTTATAGCTGGCATTTTATTCATTTATATGTGGTGAACACGAATTACTTCCAGCGCTTGTGTCCCATTAGGATTCTAAACAATTGTGTTTAAAAATGTGTTAATTTGCAAATGTTTATATCGTGGTGCGATTCCATAGAAATGCTTCTACCGCTATAAATTTAATATCGCAAAGAACTACACGATTTAGAGGTTGGTCATTTGAGTCAAGATAAGTTTATGATGGTTCATCCTTTATCAGCAAAGATATAACGGAATGTGAACCTACACTTCAGATAACACCATATCGAGCAAACGGGGACAGACATTTAGGTTACATGGTTTGAAGTGAAACAATGGGCATCTATGAGTGTAGGATTTTGCTGCTTAGTGGTATATTCTTAATGTCAGGTAATGTACTTAAGAATTTATAACAAACTTGATATACTGTAAAATCGTCCATTGTGAGATTTAATTAGCTTCTTAAATTGCATAATGGTTAAAAGTTCATTTTAATTATTCGGCTTAAACAGATATGATATTTTTGTATTGGTATTTTGTCTTGATAGTTGTGAAATTTATAACTATTAAAGATCAATAAGATAATAAAATGAAATATTTTGTTTTGTGCATTTATGCCGAAATGCTGCGGTTTTGTCCATGTTTAAGACATGTTATGTTAGCGCGCCAAACATGTTAAAAAGACAAAATTATTAAGGATAAAAGGAGTTTTATCTCATCACCCAGAAAGGTATGATTAAGGTATTAAGTGTTTAAAATTAAAGTAACCATGACAAGGAGAGTGCTTTGTTTCACCTTAGCTCGAATGTGCAATGTAATTACGCGAAATGAAGACAGAAGAAAACCAACTCGTCCATTGAACTCTCTGTTACTTGTTGTGCATGTTCATATTTTTAGAAATTGATGGGTCGCATATTCTCACTGTTGCTTCGGCGCATAGTTGCAACACATCGAAACCGAAACGTGTTGGAAGGATACAATTCATGCGATTCTGTGTATTACGTAAAACACAGCGCTAAACACATACTTGTACAATTCGATTGGTAGATCATGAGCATTGGTTGTTAAAATCGATATTTATGGCTGCATTTTCAATAATGCAATTTGAACCAAAATGTTATATGTAAGATTAACTCAAATACATTATTTTAAACAACACAAAGATATACGGCGTTGATTGTGGTTTGTGTTGGTAAAAGATAAAGAGTTACATTAATAAGATCAAAGATAGCGAATGCCTATTTCCGCGCAGTTCTTAGCTGCATCACACGCAAATCAATTACGAGATGTTGCGCCAAATTTCGTGGCTTATTTCAAATTATTAGTTATTATTATTATTGATCGTATATCTATATAAACAAAACCGAAAAAAAACAAGAATGTAGATGAAATGAAAACATATAAGTAAACTGCTAATATCGCCGAATATCTTCTTTTAAGACATGTCTTATCAAAATAAAAATTAAATTCACATAATTAGCGCGATTATTTTATTTTACTAACCGCGAACTGACCTTGATACCTTTCGGGATAGAATGCAATGCATTAAAGCGATGTCACGAGTCCACTGCTGGAACGACGGCTTGTTTATAACTGAATATTTTTATATGGTTAACTGTGAATTTTGAAAACGAATTAATATAGTTTGGTCAATATAAAGAAGTGAAACTCCAGCTGCTGGAGCAGTATTGCATTCTCAATATATACAACTAGTTGGTCCTTTATTTAAGGCAAGTGACCAATTGCCAAAACAGTACGAAACAGCACACTACGAAACAACAAATATCAGGATAGGGAGCGTCATAAATATATGATCTAAAATATACTAGTGCACACCATGCAATAAGATAGTAATTACTAAATATGGGCATATAGCCTTTATGTACCAACTCTCTGGCGCTATCTTCTCAATATAAAGGGGCACGCACAAACTGTATTTATGTCCAGAGTTAAATTGAAAATATTGTATACCTCAAGCCTTTACATTAGAGTTAAAATATATTTCATGCTGGACACGCAGTTGACATCGTTGCAAAGCGCACTGGTGTATCCCCGTTCATACAATATACTTCACACAATAGAAAGTCAATTGAATAACATTATAATGTAAATGTGATAACTGTTTGTAGATTGCACGTTTTCTATTACATTACGATTATTTTCTTGCATACTGGCGAGAAATTTTATTCAAATTTTATTGGACGGTTACAAAGGTCAGCTAAGGTGAAAAGCGAGTTAAACAGCTTTGCCGAAAAAAGAACCAACGCTGTATGTTTATGTGTGAGTGTAGGATCAATGCCGTCTACAAAGACATTTTCTCAGGATCTTCAATAAGTTGTTTGATCTTAGAAACGGTTGGTTTGATTACGAATCAAATGAAGGGAGCTAATATTTAACCAAATGTTGATTTATTCCTTAATAAAAAGTCTAGCGATAATTCTACATTTTCTACTATAACTTATATATTACAACAATTAGAAGTAAAAATGCTTAACTTTTATGTATTTTAACGCATTATTTGTTAGAATTTTCGGAACTTATCCGACCATTAGTGGACATCATATGTCTGACAATTTAAAGGTATAATAAGCTTGACTGCATTTAGGGCCGCCACTGACTAACAAAACACATAACATACGCAACATTTTTCGGGACACAGTTCTTGTAAGCGAAACTCTGTCTTCACACGGTGATCATTTATGGCATTTAAAAAAACGGAAGCCTAAAGAATGATGGCGTTATTTAAACTGTGTTGTAGAACGTATAACGGTTGTGTCGAAATTTGTATTCAATATACTATTGGAGAAATGTGTATAAACAAACTGAGCCTTGGTCGTCCATAACGTAAAATTTTATAGAAAGCCTCGGCTGCATCCCTGATCCGCACGCAGTCTACTTGTCTGTGCCGGAAGCAAGCTGCACGTTCCGAGACAAAACGACATGCAGTTATCATGCAATGCCAGATTGGCAACTGACAGAAGGAGAATCATTCGATAATCATTCATCAACACCACAATTTTTTTTGACAGCTGGTCAGGGTAAGCAATAATATCGTATTTTTGATTAGTTGCAATTACTATATGCTTGCTATCAAAGAAATAGAATGCATGTAGTTTCAAACTGAACATTACGTACTCAAATGTGTTAACTTACTTACTTAAATGCGTTAACTTAGTATTACATGTTTCAAAACATATTAAAACAATTTATTGTACGATTAATAGTCTATTTTATTAAACTATATAATTGTAAACGTTTAAAATCAATTTGGCTATACCATATTCGGAGCGCTCCACTAATGTTTTCATTCTTCTATCAATAGCTTTAAAACCACTTAAGAAACTTTAGTGCACTAATTCTATCTTTCAGATGACGATTTCTATATGCTATTCCGATCGATAAACAACACAAATACATCGTTTACAATTGTATCACCGATTCTTCCCGGTGGAAAATACCAGATAACATTTTGGTACGCTTCTCCTGGACAGAAGGGTCTGCTTGAGTTGGAAACCGTCACTTCACATGCAGTAAATAAGCTCTGGAATAGTGGAAATACTGTGCAAACAAGCTGGGCGGGTGAGAATGTCACCTTTGAGGAATCAAGCAACTTTACGGTAAAGTATTAACGCTATATAAACAGACATGATGAAACATTATCAGGGGCTAAATAACCTTACAATGGGATAGTATTATGCGACATATAAACATAAAAGAGCACAGCACTTACACAGCTGTGATCACCGAATTATCAGACATAAATAAATCGCTGCACACCCTATGCCGGCAATCGAACCCGCTATACGATGGGCTACAAATCCAATGAATGCTTATTCAATCCCCCTAACGACATATAATCTTTGTGGGGATTGATCATAAAAAGTTGTACAAGTGTCCACCTGCCTATGATTCATGTACATTAGGTAAAAGTTACCGGGATATAAATGGACACTTAGTAGAGGTAAACAAGCTAACCCAGGGAAAGTGTGAGTTGGTTAACTGACAGCAGGTATATTTTTACAACAATGTACATGTGTAATATGTTGTTGTATTTTTGCACAAACACGTTGTAATGTATAAAACATTAACTGTTTCTGCATATAATAATCTTTTTTTTTAAATCGATTCTGATTCACTTATACAGATTTTGATTTAAAAGCCTTTTGTAATGGTGGTATTAATATAACGTGCAAAATAATATAATTGTATTTTTTCCTGTTTCAATTAATATATTAATGCATCAAGGGGAAAACTTCATTATAAGTATTTATGAGTTTCAGATTACAATTAATGCATATGAGGGCACCTTCGTATTTTTCGGACTAGACAATATTGAAGTTTGCCGAGGTAATGCAGCTTTAAAAAACAAACATGCCAGTTAACATGTATTTTCATTATTCTATAAAATGCGTTTACATGCTGTTATTCTGAGATTAGTATTATTTTATAAATATAATAAGATTTTAAAAGGATGCATTTGTGTGACAGCTTATTTTAACACATGACATTATGATATGATAATTAATAATTGCTTGCTTGAAAACATGGAAATACGTACAGCTTGTGGGCCATTAATTTTACCACACGGCACTATCAAGTACAACGACTCCACAGCTGAATTTAGCTGTGGCCATGGCTATCGATTGGTTGGAGATACAACGTTAACATGCAGTCAATTGAAACATGATTCTACACTACCAGTCTGCCAGCCTGTAGGTACGGGTATTTAGAAACTGTTACTATACTCAACACTCGATATATAAAATAGTGTAGGAGCCAGTAAGTTTGTATTTTAAGTAAGGAAAGCGTATAAATAAGAATGATCTTTGATGAAGCCTTCGATAACATACATAACAGATATATACGCTGATTATATAATCATACTGTAATTATATTAAGTATACATCGTGAAGCTTTCGAGCCTAACATGTTATTTTAGGTACATCGGTTTTAGACTGTTATGCACTTCATGTGCCAGCCCTTGGTAACGTTTCTTCCATCGGTACAACGTATGCTTCTGTGTCTACAATCAACTGTGAAAGCGGCTTTGTTCTTAATCGGTCCCCAAACTCATCATGTACTCATACCGGAGAGTGGAGTGAAACATGTCACGTTTGTGTACCAGCAAGTAAGTTTATTAAACAGTGCGTGTTATATCAATAATATTGACTTCAGCAAAATGCAAGGGTAAGGTATTAATAGCACATACAATTTAATCATGACTTGTCCAACATATACTGAAAATGGATAATACATTTATTGTATTTTATCCTATACACCTAATGTGGGTAGCCTAACGTTCGAAAGTATAAAACGCACAGTAAATGAATCTCTACAAAACAATATTATTTTAAATGCATCCAAAACAACGACATACATGTGAAATATATTCTATTAACACAGAGAACTTAAAGTTTTTATTATGTTGTATGTGTGATTGTTAGCATTGTTCGTTTACAATTAAATCACTATAATTACTTAATAGTGATTACATAATTTTTTATCAACGAATGTGTTCATTAATTATTAATGAAGTTTACGTCAAATTGGTGGGTTATATCTCAATGACATTTCCAATAAAATGTGTTAAAATTTGTTTACTCATTTGACATTAAAAAAATGACTGCTCAACTCAAGTCTCATGAAATTAAGAGAAGTGGACAAACAATTGCAATAGTCTTTAACTTATTAATTCTCTGTGCCAGCAACCCGTTGTTCTAATATCGCCTGGTGTCTACTTGACAGATAAGACAGATTCTGTACATCGAAGCTGTCTTGGATACTGCACTTTTGCGATGAACGACTCGTGTACATACACATTAGATGAAAGATGGACGATTAAGAAAGGAACATATTTGTTAATGGGTCGATGCGTACTTAAAGGCGGACAAGGTTGTGTGTTAATCTGTTGATCTATGCTCATGCTGGCTAAATATACTGTTTTTAATCATTCACTTATATTATGCAGATTTTTTGAGCTAATATCAATCTATTCATGTGAAATATTGTCCTATACATCTTGTAACAAGTTTTTTAAATTGGTTCTTGTCCTGTAATCGTTGTAGTCATAAGCAACAACATAGAAATTAACAAAAGGCTATATAATTAAGGTCATGAATGCTTTGAAGAGGAAATTTTCTCTTTTTGAAAGGACAACCGACGATAATGATTTGTGTTTAATGTATACGATGCATTATGTTTAATAAAAGGGTTGGAAATGGAGTTTGCTTTCACTAGTTTAAATGAATTCTGTGAATTATTTTGAACTAGGTTATGAAAGTTGTGACGATCTTAATAGTACTGTTAGTATAATTATGGTTTCGATTAGGATATCAACGTTGAAAATCATAATTTGGAACAGCACAAGCATGATTTTGATATTTAACTAATTTTATAAATACGATAATTTGTATGTGTGCGCGTGCGTGATTGCGGGTGTGCGTGCGTGTGTGTGTGTTTGTATTATTTGTTTGCTAATATTTAGTAATCAGATTATAATTATAATCAATTGATTCATCACCGTGTATTTAACGGACAGCCATTTTGTATTCTTTTATGTTGCTGTGAAATTGTTTCAGATGACGACTTCTATGCGTTATTTGAACCCCCATCAACATCAAATACAAGTAATACTAGTAATATTGGAAATCCCCTGTTCTCCATGTCTTCCTCGTTGTTTCGAGAAGGAGCAGCGTGCCTCAGTTTCTACTACACTCTCCCTGCTTCTTTTGCGACACTCCAAGTTAGGACACGTTTAGAGGACAACTCCACAAGTGAAATGTGGAACGTGTCAAATCGGGGGATTAGAAACTGGACTATAGTGGAAGGGCTGGTCATATGGCAAATAAATAAATATTTTGTAAGGCTTGTGGAAGAGGACAGACATGTGCTCTTTATATATATATGTCTTTATATTTATTTATATGTATTTTAGATGTGATGTCATGTATAAACGAGGTTGGTTTACAAATTAATCTAACGTTAAAAAAGGCAAATACTATAAAAAAAAATATAAGTGAATTCTACCAATTGAATGAGATGGCAGAATGAGCTTTATGGCAATAGTACACTATGTTGTGTGCAATCAGAAACACAATTGTAATATACATTTCTAATAACACAGGCTTTTTTTACACTAACAATTAGCCCTGTGCAGTTCAGGCTCCAAAAATTGCCTTGATCGCAGGTGCGCTTACATCTATGATCTGCACCTTAAATACGTCCGTACGTATTTTGCATTTGTATATTACAGGTTGACTTTGTAGCTAAAACTTCATCTCACGCAGTCATAGGCATTGACAATATTTGTTTTGGTAAGAACTGCATTGTTTAAAAATGCAATCAATTTAAAGGCTCGTAAAAGGCGACAAATCCAATTATTATGCATATAAACTGGTCTAATTTTTTTATCGGATTTCAGTTACTCTTGCATAAAAAATGATAACACAGCCTAGGTGAAACGTTGCTAAGAATTATGGAAGATATACTCGTTTCATAATTTGAAGAAATGTTTACAATTTTGCAATTTCCGTACATTTTCGCTATCTCCGATGTTCCTCGGCTTCTTTCGTAAAATACGCATATATTGATGACGTAGTACAAACAACACAATATCCTCGTAAACAAAGAAAAAGAACATGAGTTCGGTAAGATATTTTTGTTTTGAATGTCTACACTCTTCACCCTTGACCTGCTCACGTGATACACACTATCTTGTTCCGATCAATCAAAATTTATAATCGTAAAACCTATTCGCAATCGCTCGGCATGATTGAGTAAACAGCGATGTAAATAAACTGATTGTTTGTTAACACAATTGACTTGGAAGACACTGTATTTTGAACACAAAACAAGTTGTATTGCTCAGTTTTTATGGTAATGTCCAATAGCATATATACACTATTTATTGATACACTTTATACTGCAAAAATATTTAAAAATCGGTAATAATTACGGATCGTCACTTTTTACGGGCCTTTAAGAGGTGTTTTGTAACGATATATTGTTTCAACAATGTCATTTATAGTACATTATGTATTTTATTGTTTGGTTTTTTAACAACAATAACGCCAGTATTTGAAACGTTTACGCTATATTGTTCAATCGTAAAAACAGTCACTTTATTTGGTAATTAACTTTAATATATGTGCCTAACAAGTCTTTATTTGCAGAGAGTTTACATTGTGCCAGTGGATACAACCTCAATAAATCTGAAGTACACGGGTACTGTAATAAATCACGCACTGGATTCCCATCGTGTGAAATAGTTGGTACGCATTTGCATTGATATTTTTTATCAAATATGTATTCTACTTTATGTCAAATGTAATTTCAAAAGAAAGAATAGTACTTGTACCATAATCAATGCCACATAATATAAATATTACATGTCTGACAGGCGACAGTAAATTTGTCAACTTGAGGAAATACTGTCAACCGAGGCGAAGCCCAGGTTGACAGTATTTTTCCGAAAGTTGACAAATTTACTGTCACCCTGTCAGACATGTAATATATATTTTATTATACCGAACACACTATTCAAACAGGAACAATTTATATGAACCAAGAACAATTTAAATATTCAATAATTGTATTTAATTTCAGCAATGAACAACCATTAATATGTTGAGTGGTTTAGATTTTCGGGCCGAGCAAAATGAACTTGGCTTTATTCGGCACCGACTTAGTAATCGATTTATCCCATCAATTTCTTAGTCGTCAATTATTTCTTTAAAAATATATTACCGAACCAGCTTTCCGTATTTTATTTTATTACTTGATTACGCAATTTATGACGTCATTTCGGTGACGAAACATTTTGACAATATGGACGTGGTGGTTTTTAAACAGTAAAATATTCGTTTAAAGCATCGAACGAATCCAAAACATATTTGGGATTGTGTGTTTGTCATGCATAACACCTTAAGAACAGACACTGGACGTGTTTATCGTTGTAACTTTATTGTTATTAGCATTGGATTAAAGTGAACATTGGCATTCTGCGTGTTACCATCTTATGCATCGAACTCTACCGATATATCTGCGTTACAACACTATCGCGAAAACAGCGGTCTTGTTTTGATTATATTATTTTACATGAATACTTCTTACAATATATCTAATCGAAAGATTGTGGAGCATTCGCTGACCCACAGAATGGTACCGTGTCAACTGTCGCCACCACTTACGGATCTACAGCCACTGTCACGTGTCAAATAGGTTACATTCTTAACGGAAGTCACACGTCTCAATGTGGAAGCGATGGAAAATGGAGCATAGTGGGACAAAAATGTGATCCCGTTGGTAAATGTTTAAACAACGACTAATCGTACATGCAAACGTAAAGCTATAACATCTAGTAATTAAGTCAAAGACATGGTCGTGATATGTACATATTACATTATTTATAGTTTATGGTCCGAAACTGTTTACACATATTGTTCAAACAAATGTGAATATATAATGGTATTTGTTAGCCTAACACGGCTTTAACTCATTTTTGTTTAATAGATTGCGGATCGTTTCCTGCACTGCAAAATGGTAGCGTTACAGCTACAAGCACGATCCTAGGATCAATTGCAAAAATCACATGTGACACAGGATACATTCTCAGTGGCAGCAACGCGTCTATGTGTGACGTTAATGGGCGTTGGAGCAGTAAAAATCAGAGCTGCAATCCCGTTGGCAAAATAAATCTAAGAACACATCAGTTTATACTATTTAAGTATTTACAGTATACATTGGCAATACATTAATCTTTTAGTATACTCCTTAGCTCACTAGCACGGCAGAAAAAAACAAACATATAAATAATGATAACCACCCATACATTTTGAGAAACTTATATCATGTTTTCTTTTATTAAAATAAAAAGTTTAAAGATATTTTAATACATCGATTAGAAAAAAGTTATGAAAATGAATCCATTTTATTGACAAACTGAAACAATACATAAGATAGTTTACTGTCGAGTGGGATACGGGATATGACCTCAATAGAAGCAGTAGGTCCATATGAGGCAAAATAGTCTCTGGAGCACTATTGATCAACCATATATTCCGTTATTGGCGAAACATGATTTGAAATTATTTGAAATGGACAACTGACCGCGTTTTCAAAATGATTTAGTTCTGGAATTTTGTAAGATGCCAACTTCCATTACTGTGAAATATTTTAATTAAATTAAAATAGTTTATTACAATTATTGTGTTTATAGCTCCGCATTGACCTGACGTTGTCACTTATAGACATGCATAGTTAGATATTTTGTTTATTTAGAAAACTTTATGACAAATATTTTAAATAAATAAATAAATATAAGAATAATGTTATGTTTACCTCTTTAAACACTTGGACTAACCAAACCAAGTATAATATTAAGATTTAAACCTTTCAAAAGTTTTTTTTAATTTATGAATATATTTTTATATATTTGTAAGAAAGCCATAATAAAGTAGCGATTACATTTTACAGATTGTAATCAACTGCCCATTCCTTCACACGGAATGGTATCTCCTGTAGCCACAGCCACGACAGTTGGAACTGTCGTAACGATTACATGCGATACAGGCTATTATCTGACAGGAAACAGTACGTCTACATGTGACAGCAACGGAAACTGGAGCAGTATCGGTCATATATGTGACCCCGTTCGTTAGTATTTTTATATTTAAAACGCGTAAATATTGAAGATGTCGTAATTATACTGTTTTTGTAATTCATGCTGCTTTAGTGTTATTGCATTTTCGGAAACATACATGTTAGTTTATATTATGTTTAATTTGAGCTATGGAAACAATTTATTTATAGGTATATAAAACAGATAACTTATTGAGCACATTTTTTCTAGTGCCCTACAGTTATTCTTCTCTTGGGACTGTCGAGCAATCAAAGTAGTGATATATTTTTGCAGGAATAATTTGTCCAACTCCAAGAGTTATAAATTAACGGAGAATTGGACAAGTTCGATTTTTAACATGATGTCGTTATATTCTTACATTAATTATGCAAGAAATATATACTACTTTTCATTTACTCTCTTTAATACAAATTATTGCCACAATGCATCTTTCTTATTAAACAGAATGTGGAAATCTATCAGCACCTGAAAATGGCTTTATAAACGCATCGTCCACCACATACGGGTCTAAGGCAATAGTGGCGTGTAATTTGGGATATAACCTTATAGGAACCAACACATCAATATGTCTCAGCAACGGTTTATGGAACAATGTTGGACAAATCTGTAAAGCTGTCGGTATGTATTTTATCTTGTAGTAAGCTCCCTTTATATGTACGTGTTTTCCTATATTATGGAAATACGCTCAAAATGAATGGTACGCTGCTATGATTCCTGAAATACGGCGTTATAATATCTAAACATAAACTACACGGCTTGATTTGATGAAGCATTTGTGAATCATGAATGCCATATTTTTTTACATGACTTTTTTTCTTTAAAAAAGGGTACGTTTTCTTAAAAATGGCATTCCGAAAAAAGTGGTATAAAACATATTTTTTTAGCACTATAATTAACATTCTCCTACATACACAAACCGTTTTAAATATAAAAAATGATGGTGAAAAAAAAATGTATCGGAACTCAAATAGTAACAATAATATATTCATGTTACCTAAAGATTGTGGAGCCTTAGCTTACCCACAGAACGGCAATGTATCAACCGTCGCCACCACTTACGGATCAACAGCCACTGTCACGTGTCAAACAGGTTACTTTCTTAACGGGAGTCACACGTCTCAATGTGGACGCGATGGAAGATGGAGCATAGTGGGACAAACATGTGATCCCGTTGGTAAATATTTAAACAATAATTAATCGTACATGCAAACGTAAAGCTATACCATCTAGTAATTAAGTCAAAGGCCTGGTCGTAATATGTACATATTACATATAGTTTATGGTTCGAAACTGTTTACACATATTGTTCAAACAAATGTGAATATATAGAGAATACTAGGTTGATGACGTGGATGGAGAATGGTTATCTGGCAAGTCGGAGGAATTTATCGGATGAGCCGAAGGCGAACTCGACAATATCCTCCGACGAGCTAGATAACCATTCTCCATCCACGTCACCAACCTATTATTCTAGTTATCCTGTCACATTTACAACATTCGTTGAAATGTTTCTAAAATATCTTGTTTTCGAGTATTTTGTGTTTAAATATTTAATATGGGAAAACCACGCGCGGACAAAAACATTGTGACGTCACGTCATGCAAAGCGCTTAGGCTAGCTTCCATTTTGTTACGCAACACAGAAATCGAGTTGAAAAGTGTTTCAGATTCGCGAATTTTCGTTGCAGTTGTCATTTTTGTGAGGAAACAGTAATACTGAACATTTACCATGGTCCAAACTATCCATTATATGCATATTTTGACGATTTAAAAACCTGAAAATTATAAAGCGGTACCACACAAAACGATTGAATAATGTGGATAGTTCTGTGTTAACGTTATATTTTTACACTACGAGGATTGCTTTTATAAAGTATAAAATACATCACTCATTTTATGAGCACGGATGGCCGAGTGGTCAGTGTCAGGGGTTCGAGCCCAGTTAAGGGTTAATTTTTTTCTTTCTTTCATTTTATTCTTGTTTTCACTTGAACTTTTTTAGATCTTATGTTTATATTTATCAATATAAAGCATTTAATGACAAACTTCAATACATGCCATAATCTGGGAAAAGGTCCCTATTGTTACATCTCGCCGACATTAACCTTGCACTGCAACTTCAATATGGATAGACAAAGCATGTGGCATCAATATATTTATCATATATAACTTCAACTTAATGTAAATGTAGGAATATATGAAACAGCATAAGTTTTATCACCACACAAAGTTACAGGAAATGTGTACATTGACATTCTAAGTGTTACCATGTTATGTATTGAACTCTACTTATATATCTGCGTTACAACTCAATCACGAAAACAGTGGTCGTGTTTTGATTATATTATTTTATATAAACACTTCTTACAATATATCTTATCGAAAGATTGTGGAGCCTTCGCTGATCCACAGAATGGTACCGTATCAACTGTCGGCACCACTTATGGATCTACAGCCACTGTCGCGTGTCATATAGGTTACATTCTTAACGGAAGTCACACGTCTCAATGTGGAAGCGATGGAAGATGGAGCATAGTGGGGCAAAAATGTGATCCCATTGGTAAATGTTTAATCAACGACTAATCGTAAATGTAAACGTGCAGCTATACCATCTAGTAATTAAGTCAAAGACATTGTCATAATATATCAATATTTCATATAGTTTATGGTCCGAAACTGTTTACCTATATTGTTCAAACAAATGTGAACATATACTGGTATTTGTTAGCATAACACGGCTTTAATTAATATTCTATATTTAAATTAAATAGATTGCGGATCGTTTCCTGCACTGCACAATGGTAGCGTTACAACTACAAACACAATCCTAGGATCAATTGCACAAATCACATGTGACACAGGATACATTCTCAATGGCAGCAGCACGTCTACGTGTGAAGTTAATGGGTCTTGGAGCAGCCAAAATCAGAGCTGCAATCTCGTTGGTAAAATAGATCGTATAACACATCAGTTTATATTATTTAAGTATTTACAGTATACATTGGCAATACATTAATCTTTTAGTATACTCCTTATCACACTAGCATGGCAGGAAAAAACAAGCATATAATGATAACCACCCATACATTGTGAGAAACTTATATCATGTTTCCTTTTATTAAAATAAAAAGTTTAAAGATATTTTAATGCATCGATTTGAACAAAAGTTATGCAAATGTATCTATTTTATTGACAAACGGAAACAATACATAAGATAGTTTACTGTCGAGTGGGATACGGGGTTCGACCTAAATAGAAGCAGTGCGTCCATTGTGGTATATAAGTCTCTGGAGCACTATTGATCAACCATGCGAGCCTGTTGGTTATCATTGATTTTCAAAAATATATTTCGTTGTTGGCGAAACATGATTTTAAATTATTTAAATAGGACAACTGACCGCGTTTTCAAAATGATTTAGTTATGGAATTTTGTAAGATACCAACTTCTATTACTGTGAAATATTTTAATAAAATTAAATAGTTTATTAGAATTACTGTGTTTATAGATCCACATTGACATGTCGTTGTCATTTATAGACAAATATAGTTTGATAGCATGTTTATTTAGATACTTTATGACAAATATTTTAGGTATCGCACTTGATTAGGGTAAAAATAAATGTAAGAATATTGTTATGTTTACTTATTTATACACTTGCAATAACCAAACCAAGTATAATATTAGGACTTAAACCTTTTAAACGTGTTTTTAATTTAGAAATATATTTTTATATATTTGTTAAAAAAACAAAACATTATACGGTAGCGATTACATTTTACAGATTGTAATCAACTGCCCATTCCTTCACACGGAATGATATCTCATGTAGCCACAGCCACGACATTTGGAACTGCCGTAACGATTACATGCAATACAGGCTACAATCTGACCGGAAACAGTACGTCTACATGTGACAGCAACGGAAACTGGAGCACTATTGGTCATATATGTGACCTTGTTCGTTAGTATTTTTATATTTAAAACAAGTAAATATTGAAGATGTCGTAAGTGTTTTGTTATTGTAATTCATGCTGCTTTATTGTTTTTGTATTTTCGGACACATACATGTTAGTTTATATAAGGTTTAATTTTAGCTATGGAAACAATTTATTTATATGCATATAAAACAGATAACTTATTGAGCACATTTTTTTCTAGTGCCCCTATGTTATCCTTCTGTTGGAACTTTCGACCTATCAAAATAGTGATATATTGTTTTCAGGAATAATTTTTTCAAACTTAAAGAATAATAAACTAACGGAGAATTGGACCAGTTCGGTTTTTAACATGATGTCGTTATATTCTAACATTAATTATGCAAAAAATATATACTAGTTTCATCTACTGTTTTATACAAATTTTTGCCAAAATGCTTCTGTCTTCTTTCTTAATAAACAGAGTGTGGAAATCTATCAGCACCCGAAAATGGCATTATAAACTCATCGTCCACCACATACGGATCTAAGGCAATAGTGGCGTGTCATTTGGGATATAACCTTATAGGAACCAACACAGCAACATGTGACAGCAATGGTGAATGGAGCCATATTGGACAAATCTGTACAGCTGTCGGTATGTATTTCATATTGCGGTATGCTCCCTACACGTGTACATGTTTGCCTATGTTACGGAAATACGCGCAAAATGAATGGTCCGCTAATATGATTCCTGAAATACGGTGTACTAATATCTAGACATAAACTAACACCGTTTGATTTGATGAAGAATTTGAAAATCATGAATGCCATATTATTGAATAGATTTTTTCTTTAAAAGGATACGTTTTCTTACAAATGGCATTCCGAAATAAGTTGTATAAAACCTATTTTTTACCACCATAATTGACATGCTTACACTTTGGGACTGCAAACACAAATCGTTTCAAGTATTAGAACTTTTGAGAAAAAATAATGTATCGGATACAAATTTCAGCAACGTATAACCCCGCAATTTATAAGAGCTGGATATACTGGAATCGCAATACACGTCTTTATATCTCTTTTTCTTTCTGTTTGTAAGTCGGTCTTTATACATTACTCTGTCCGACAAAGAACTCCTACACACATCAATGTTCAAACGCGTTTGGAATTGTCTATGCGCAATTTTCATAATTTTTATAAACAATTTACATTTTTATAATGTAATTATTGCCAAATGCTACATATGGAAGTATGCGGCGTCAGTGGTGTTCGCCTTACGGAGACATACATAATTTGTATCTAAATAAACAATATATTTTTACCAGATTGTGGGCAGTTTCCAGACCTGCTCAACGGTATTATCGATGCTGAAAATACGACATTTGGATCAATAGTTTCTTTAATGTGCAACGAAGGATTTGATCTAATAGGAAGTTCACGTTCAGTTTGCACTAGCACTGGAGATTGGAACACAACTGGACAAGCGTGTCAACCACTCGGTAAATATTAAAGTCTTTATATTGTATCAACCATATTGTATCCCACTATATTTGGCTCCCCGACGGGGAATCGAACCTCGGTCTCCCGCGTGACAGGCGGGGATACTTACCACTAAACGATCACGGCCCATCTACTAAAAGGCAAAATCCCTAATCAATGTCAAAACATTGATTAGGGATTTTGATCGCTTATCACTTATTGATGAAGTTTTGTATCGCAATTCCATATTAGATGGTGAACAAGTCAGACAAATATAGTGGGGTAGGGGTTGGAAACAACTAACGCCCTTCCAAGGTTTGGATGTTTATGAGCCCGAAAGTATATCGGGAATTATATATATATATATAATATATATAATATAATACAGAAACCTACAAGTACAAACAAAATAACAGAATTACAACACGCCGCGACCTTACAAACACAAATACAATATTCCATATAAATTAGATTCATTTGCAATGCAGACAAAATAAATAGATGCAAATACAAATAATTTCAAACTCACCAGGTCGGTAGATAAAGTGCACACAGCAATATTGTTAAGACAAGTGTGTCTTTCGACAGCCTATGAGCAAAGGAAAGCATGGTCAGTAATTTTTACTGAATTTTACAAGGGTTTTAGAACTGACCAATGCAAATCTTGTTTATTTGATAATTCACATTCTTACTGGACAAAACAAGTATGACATACAGTACATGGCTGGACGCACACAGGACAAGGGACTGAATCTCACAAGAGAAGCAAATGGACACATACAAGACAAGGGACATAAACCATAATACATGAGACATAGACACATACAGTTACACAGAGTGACCTATCCTACACATGTATTTTTCATGACATGGTAGGTTATTAGTAACGTGTAGCTAAATCAATGTTTAGTACAAAATAAAAGATTAAATACTCAAACTAATGTTTTTATAACTAGACTGTGGGCCCTTCAAACCACCAACGAACAGTCATCTGTCTACTGGACATTATACATATAATTCAACTGTGACAATATTCTGCTATCCGGGGTACGTACTTGTTGGGGATAAAACTTCGACGTGTGGAGAAAATGGGAACTGGAATAATGCAGATCAGGAATGCGTCCTACAAACCGTATTTCTACAAGTGAAAGAAGCAAGTTGTATATTTAAAGAAAATAATACGTGCATGTGTAACAACGCTTCATCTGTGCAGATCTTGGACGGAAACTCGACATTTGATGTCCGATTAGAAACAAATGACAGTTTTCCGTTTAGGGGTCATGGTAAATTGTTGTAATGTATACACATTGAAGATGCAAAACGGTATTTCGAATCTGGTGTTAAAAAGGATATTGTTTAAAACGATTTATACATTGATATTTATTGATAGTTTTAATAAGTTCATACACATTCCAAATTACATTACAAAAACCGGTTCGTGAATTACAGAGATAAACATGAATATAAGATTTGTCTCGTGTTTGGACATCTTAATTTTACAGGGAAAATGTTGTGTTTAATTGATGCAAAACACTCACTTCAATGACTCAAACATATATTTTGTAGGAAACGCCTGCTACATTGTGAGGAGAGATAACACATCCATACAGCACACTTTAAGTTTCACAATGACGTCACCCGCACTTCAACCAGGACAGTATCAAATTAGTTTCCAGCAAATGTTTCCTTTTGGAGAAGTGCGTGTCGACGTTGAGTCAGAGAACAACGAAACATATGATCAAGAGTCGTTTTGGAAATACATGGAACTGGATTCGACATGGATGAACGAAACTATAAATCTTATTGAAGACAAAATATTCAGGGTTTGTAAACACAGTATTTAGATCGTTAATGTAGACAGTATGCGTAAATATTATTGAATATACAGATGACCCAGTCGGAGAAAGACATTACTACAGAGCGAAATTCCAGTGTCAACATATTCACCTTTACGTTTTTATAAGTATGCGCAACACTGGTCATTACTAAAAATGCTTAACAAAGAATAATGCAATAAACATACGGTTCATAGGGACTTCGTCAACAAAATAAAACAAACACATCAGATCACAGGATGTTAGCGTGTTGCTATGATAGTATTTAGTGAAAACATCATTTTAAATGATAAATAATCATATTATAACGAAAATCTATTTTTTCTGAAAAAAAAAGTTTTTCACTATCAAATATATATAAAAACAATGTATTCAACTTAAAATGACCCGAAAACAGGGTGCATCGCTTTGAACAGCCATTACTTCATCAATTGTGCCGCGAATTTTACCGGTCTTGGTCTTATTCAACGCAGAAATGAATTTCTTTTCTGGAAATTTACATGTCTTGCAATATTTTTACAAATGCTGGGTCAACTTTTAAGAAATAACACGATGCACAACGGGCGTGACCTGCTTGAAATCGATCAGACCCGATCTAAGACTGAAATCTTCACGGAGTAAATGGCATTTTTCCTGCAAAGTTCGCGTACATTGATACTATAATTCGATAAAATTTTCAGTGCTTGCCGTTACATTATGCATAAAAACTAACTGTCCAGTGCCGTTTGAAACCTTTGTTTACATACATTTCAACTCACCGACAGTTTAAACACATGAGTGATTTCATTGGTTCTATGCGAAGGTATGTCTTTACACCTGAAGATTTCATTCATGAATCGGGTCTGACAGCTGTCAGGTAGGTCACGCGAGTAGTGTATCGTGTTATTTCTTAAAAATATGATAGTGATTTTTTTCAGAAAAGATGATTTTTTCGTTATAATATGATTATTTATCATTCAAAATGAAGTTTTTACTAATTAATATCATAGCCCCACGCTAACCACCTGTGCATCAGATCACCATATCATGTTGATACGGTTCGTAATATACCGCTAACCATATATTCCTCTTGAAATAGTTGGTCTCCTGTGTTTAAAGAACGAGTATACGATGAAGCAGACGACAGTTAATAAAAAGCTACCGTTTTAATATGATTAACTAAGCAAAACTTCTTTTACAGATTGTTTTCCGTGCGAATGTAACGAAGAATGGATTACTCGGATTTGATAACATTAATATTTTAAAAGGTAGCGTTGAAATATTACATGCATGCGATTGCGGTTAGAAACAGTAATTGTGGGGCTATGAATACCAAATTGTCTCTCTTCAATCAAATTCCTTATAATAGTTAACTTAACAATCTAATTTTAGTCATTGCTTTCGTGTATTACTTACAAAGAATGCTCACTATGTGACCTTTCACTTCAGCCTGTGATCTTCTCAACATTAGTAACGGACACATAATTGTTGACAAAAACACAGCCTACTTTCGATGCAACGCTGGGTATCTCCTGGTAGGAAATTCCAGTGCAACATGTACGCAATGGACCTGGAGCTCCGAAGCGCCGATTTGTGAACTGATAGGTTCGATAAGTTGTACTAATTTGTATTAAAACGCACAAATAACCGACCCGAAAACAATTGTTTTATTGTATCTGCGCTGAATATGTATGCTTTTTCTGTAGACTGTGGTTTACCGATAGCGCCATCAAATGGTTATGTTGCCTCAAATTCCACATCATATGGGTCTGTGTCAACCGTCAGCTGCAAAATTGGGTATTTTGTGAAAGGAAATTATACGGGTATTTGTGGCAACAATCAGGGATGGTCAAACAAAAATACAACTTGTTTGTCAATTGGTAAGTAAGATATGCCTTTCTTATATAGTCACGTTGAAAATTAAATCATACGTTTGTTAAAGTACTACTGAATACGCATATTTTCGAGGAATAATCTTTGGTGTGTTTTCAGATTCTACAATTTCAAATGCGATAATTCCCGGATGTTCAAATCATGGTTGGAACATCGCTGTCAATCTAACATTTCTGCGTAGTTCAATTCCTAACTACAAGGACGAAATGCAAATTTACTTAGGAAATGCATCATGTAAAGGCAGTGAACGAAGTGGGTTTCTTGTTTATGATAACAGCTACTACGAATGTATGACGCGAAAAAAGGTAGCATTTGTTTAAATCTCGATAAGGATAGCAGTTGTATAGTTCTTTTCAATTGTGTATATAATGTACGACTCAATATATTTTTTATAATCGTTTATTTGATAAGTATATTTTTAAATCATGATTAACCATGCAGGTTTCAGCTAATCTCAACATATTTGAGAACCAGATGGTGTTTATATTCGACCCTGAAACAAGTGCCGCATCTAATGCATACAACTGGACAATTGACCTACATTGTAACGTAGTCGATAAGAATATCGTAACAAGCGTCTCAACTAACCAATTGCACAGCGATGCGAACAGCATTAACACCTCAGTCTTCATTGACCCATTTTTCCGAATTGTATTACCTAGTAACCCCCTTCATGCGCATATAGGCGATACAGTGTATGTGAAGGTTTCCAGTCCTATCCGTGATCCGGAGATCAAACTGCTGCTAAAATCGTGCTACATCAGACCTGCGCTGGAAAAGGATTCACGGCTTGATAGCGCACTGATACAAAATGGGTAATTAATATAATACCTATTACATAAATAAACATATTTTCTTTAATATATACATATTTATCCGATTGTTAATTCGCAGGTGTGATAAAAGTTTTTTTTATAATTACCAGAGGGTAATTGTGAAAACTTGTTTTAAACTAATAATTTGTATTCTTCAAGTTAATGTATTTAATATTTATTTCTGCATTTACAGCAATACTGTGTAGACTAAAGCAGTATACATTTATAATTTTTTCATAAATTGCACGTATATTTACGACAAGCACATATAAAATACATGCGAAACATGGAATTTCTAAGTCTTTATCAGCAGAGCGTTTCTCATGTATAACAGGTAGTAATTGAATTGAGTCAAGTGGACTGTTGCCTACAAAATAAATGGAAATACATCCACATAAACGTAAGTAACAATGATCAAAACGAAGTGAACAAAGACATCAATTTAACTTTCCAGCTAAAATTAACATTGCGTTTAAATTGCAGTTGCGAGGTAGAGAGCAGCATACACATGATTTCTATTTCGGCCCACGAGATCAAGTTCATGTTTCAGAACTACGCGCCCGTTGCCCTTCGTGAAGGAATGAACGTCATCTGTGATGTAGCCTACTGTAACTCACAAGAGCTCACCCTGGACTGTAATCAAACCTGTAACAAAATGTTGGCGCCTGTTATAGTCGGATAAGCACTGTCACTATATTTGTGTTAGTATATTTGCAATAGGGCATGCCTCGTTACATCAATAAACTAGACTTTTAAGGCGCTTCAAGTAAACTATAAAAAATATATAGTAAAAACTTTTATCACGCCAACACATATTGATAGAATCATGTTCAAACCATATTGTACAGTAGCATTTGATAATTATGTCTAGATGACATGTAAAACTGTTGATGAAATATGTATTTGATCGCAAATAAAACAAGAAATATCTTTAAAAAAAGATATACGGCGTTGATTGCGGTTGGAGTTTTTGAAAGGTAAAGAGTTCAATGAATGAGATCAAGGATAGCGAATGTCTTTCTGTGTAGTTCTTACCTGCATCACACGCAGTATGGGATGTTACGCAGTGTTATTGTGGCTTATTTTGCATTATTACATATTGCTGGTCATAAACCTATAGATACAAACAGAAAACCAAAAGAATAATGGAAGTGAAATTAAAACATTTGAGTCAACCGGCCACACGCGAAGTATCCGTACATATTTTAAATATTTATACGCGCGTTCTTCGAACTAACCAGTTTTAGTGGTTTGTTGGGCATTGCTATTTGATTCGAGTATTAACAGTATCGAGAATCATCGTGCCAATGCTTAATACATTAGTCAATATGGTGGATTAATTCTTGTTAAATTAATTAAAAATAATATTTATCATGGTATTGTTGAAAACACATTAAGAATCTTTTATTGACATACCATAATTATATCGCTGGATATCTTCATTTAACATCTTTCTGGTCTAAAGGAAATTCAAGTTCACCTAGTTCACACACTAACCGCGAACTTACGAAGGTTTAGAATCTATGCACAAATTGTATTGATGTGAAGAGTTGAGTGTAAAACTGTTCTATCAAACATGCCTTTTCATAAGAGATAAAGTTGTTTAATGCTGAACACGCAGAAAACAGTGTTAGAAAGACGCGGCCATGTTTCCAGTGTTCTGATGGTACAATGTATTCTCAAATCAGCCAATGGACTAAATGAAGTGTATTCATTCGTGGGTAGCCGCGGGCATTTTTATGAATGTAATCTAAAGGTCACCTAAGGTCAAAAGTGACGTTAAACAGCAACGCCGAAAAAATTTGAATTTTTGAGCGTCGCTATTTTCCAATGAGGGCGTTAGCGAAGGCGGCTTTCCCACTACCGCTGAACTACGTTACAATGAGAGGTGCGTCTGTACGACAACGCGATACGGCGTTATAACTACAACGGTTACAGCGCCTTGACAGTTATAGACATACACACGCGTTTACAAGTGTAAATTCCTTGTTTAAACTTTCACATAAAACGGGATATGGCATTTATTTTCATTTATTAATGTTTCTTTACTCGCTACCTATCAGGACATTTTCTAGCGTGAAATCATGATAAAAGAAAGAAGTTCAAGCTCAAAACATTGAAAATCCAATAAATTCGTTGTTTCTGGCTTGCAGTTTCTGTCACGATGACTATTTTCAATGATTAAGATTTGTATCAAGTTCACTTTTTTACAAACATGTGATGCCCATGTGTATACTATTATTGGTGATTTATTTCCGATTTTGCAAAAAAGTTGTAGCATGTTAACTCCGTGTACATGTTACGGTATCCTTCTCTTACGACTAAGACATGTTACGGTGTCTTCTTTACAGCGGTAAAGCGCATGCAGGAAGTGAAATTTACAACCATGAAGGTTTCGTTCCACGATAGTAGCATTTTGGACGTGAGTATGGAGGTCGTCATTGATTTCAACAACAACAGTTATTCAATTAATGTAAATAATTTAACATGAATGTAGAAAATATTTCACACATCGAAAGAGTGGAAATCAATAACATATTAAGGTCATTTAAAAGCAAGACTTCATTTGGGTAATATTTATTTGTATTTCTATATGGCGTTTCTTTAATCAATCAGTAATACAATTTTTAAAGATTCGGTACATTTATTTTTAGATAAAATATATAATTAAAGACTGAATTAATCTTAGAATCGCAAATTAATTAATATTTGTTTATGTTAATAGCATTCATCTAAATTGAAGATCTTCTATTAATTCAGTCTTTAAATCAACATTTATTATTACTATTATTATTTTTTTTAAATAAATGCACCAAATCTTTAAAATATTTAGTATCGATTTATTTAAATCGTAAATTTACTTTCAATAAAGTTACATTTTAAATTCAATCTGCATTTTGTGGTTGGTACCTAAAATTATTATTTTTAAAGAGTTCTGTGGTAGTTCATTCATGCCTCTAAATTCTTTACTGTCGGCAATGCAGTTATTAATCAATTAAAAATTAATCACCAGTTTGCAAATATATGCCCCTGATGTAAGACAATAATAGGTGGCATTAACACCTCATTGTAGGTATACCTCCATTCTTATACATAGATGGTGACGTCACTACGTTATTGTCACCTCTATACTTAGACGCATCACGCACCTCCATTTGGAGGCATTTATGACTACGACACAAAGAAGTCCGCGGATGAATGAAGAATTTGCTTTATAAGTAAACATTCATGTTATGATTTAAAAGTTAAGTATTATTTTGTTCAGTCTTACGGTCTTATGTTAGTATCAATTATAATTTTCGTTAGTTTTCAACTATTTCGCTCTTTATTCATTTTTTTAAAAACAGAACTTTCACTTTCGGTTGTATAACAACATGTATCCTTTATTGACGAAAGTTTGCAATGAAATAGCGTTTTCAAAACCGCTTAAAAAGTTTCAGAAGGTGTGTCTGATGCATGTTTTGAAAAGACACAATGTCATAGTTATATTGCCGACTAGTATGGGAACAATTTGATATTTCAAGTGGCTCCATTTGCATTGCAAGAGAAGTTCAAATTGACTTGTTCAGTTTGTTAAATTCTGACACCCTTATTATATATTTTTTATAAGTGCCTGATAAATTTATTTCTTTAAATAATTGAAATCATTGAAAATTTAGTAAAAGCACGGCATTGATGTTCTATGATGGTCATTTTAGTGGAATAGTATGTTACAAATTACAATAGCTCTAAAACAATTATAACTATTGTATTAATGAATTTAGATTAGGTGTCATTTTTAAATGGGGTAGTAATTCATTATATGAGATTAGCACATTATATAGTTGAAAAATAAATAACACTTTAATGACTTACCATAGTGAAATAAAGTAGCATAGAATATGTTGCAGGTCACAAAATGCAAAACTGAAGTTCAAACTCAGAAGAAGCTTTGCAAATATTTTACACTGACAACACTGTTGATTTTCCAAAAAAAATCCTTCCTATCTTCCTGCCCTAGTTTTTTGGGGAAAATTTTAATATTATTAATATCATTGAGTTAAATTATTAAAATATCAATATGTTTTGATTACATTAGCTAATTATAGTATTATATTATTAATAATGAAATACTTTGCGAGGAAAGTCCCATTCTGTTTTAATTAGTCTTAATTACCTACTAGTAAAATTGAAATTATCAGTGACATCCAATAATTGAATTACATGCGTGTGAATGCATATGTTTTTTGACAGTTACATAGAACCCAATTTAATTGTATAACAACAAATAACTATAGTTCCACAACCCAGCCCAAGTTTACACAAACTGAATTAATTCATCAATTGATCCTATTTAATTATATTAAAAACAACATGTGTAAGATTTTGAGAATATCCCATGTAGTCCTCTAGTATTCCTTTAGTACACCCAGGGTTGGTTTTAACCGGTGGTTTTTACTGGTTAAAACCGCCCCGGTCAATACTCCCAAATTTGTCATTACTGGTCAATACTGGTCGATTGAACTTTACCCCCAATTTTGATTAATATTCCATGCTTAATTAACAATATTGATAATATAAATTAAACAGACATGTTGCCAATAATGTCTTAAGCTATTAATACCCACTATTTTATACCTGTTCATGCAAATAAGTCAAAGTTGGTCAACTGGATTTTTCTGGTTGATTGTTTTTTTTTTCAATTCTAATGAATCATGAATGCTCAGAAAATTCTGTGCTTGATTCAACACGAACCTGTCAATTACTGTGTATTAGTTGTTCCTCATGCCCCACGTCCCCAGTCTTCTCACAGTCTTCTCACCTATACAGGTTAGGGCATCCAAAACTGATAATAGGGCCTTAAATGGCACCTTCTTGACACAACCCTTACTTGTCATGTATTCTTGCCTGGATTTCTTTAAGTACTTTTTAAACAAAATAGTGAAAAAATATTTCATTTTCCATTGATATAAAAATTAAAAAAAACATAATTAGAAATAATTATTAAAAGAAAGTAGAGTAGACCCACAATTGGTAAACATTATTTGTTGGCAAAATCAAGAACTTTGATTGCTTATTCTTTTGAAGACCAATTGAACTTTAAAATATGAAAACCCTCTTAATACAGAAAGGAGACAAGTTAGAAGTAACTATTAAATTAATAGCAAGTTATCTCCTTTTGTGTGAGTGAAATGAAATAGCCTAAGGGCAGATTTGCTTCATTGTCACTTTCAGAGACATAACACTGCATGCATATTATTACCAATTAAGGCTTAGGGACCAGATTTATGACCCTAAAAACCACACTAGTTCTGTTTGTCATTCTGCCTATTAAAGGGATCTTTTCACGCTTTGGTAAATTGACAAAATTGAAAAAAGTTGTTTCAGATTCGTAAGTTTTCGTTTTAGTTATGATATTTGTGAGGAAACAGTAATACTGAACATTAACCATGCTCTAATATAGCCATTATATGCATCTTTTGACGATTTTAAAACCTAAAAATTATAAAGCGTTGCAACGCGAAACGATTGAATAATTTGGAGAGTTCTGTTTTTGTCTATTAATTTTGTGAAACTACGAAGATTGCTTATATAAGGTATAAAATACGTCAAGAATGTGTACTCGGCGGAATAGCTCAGTAGGCTAAAGCGTTTTTACTTCTTGACTCTGGCAGGACTCCAGGGGTCACTGGTTCGAAACCTGCTCCGGGCAATGTTCTTTTCCTTTTCTTATTTTTTTTCTTGATTTTTTACTGGAGCTTTTATGATCCAATGTTTACATTTATCAATATAAAGCATTTAATGAATAAGTTAAAAAAATGCCAAAATCTGTGAAAAGGCCCCTTTAAATAGATATATCAATAGATCAGTGAAATGATTTATTATGGTTGTTTTTAGGGAAGCCTCAAACAAATTTTACCAATTAAATAGATCTAATTAGAATTGTTTTTATAAGTACCTGTATTGTTTCTTTCATTTATTGAGATCCTTGAAAAATTGAGTAAAAACACAGCTTTGATGGTCATTTAAAGTGGAATAGTTGTGATTTTTAATGAAGAATAATAACTATATCCAAGTTTTAACTGAAACACAAATTATTTTGACTAAATAAATATCATATTGGGATATTTATTTTGAGACAAGTAAATAAAATTGTTTTGTAACATTTAAATTATAATGTCCCAATACAGCTAGTATGAACATTTTACATTGATTTGTAGTACTCAGGTGTTACCTCTCAAAAATATTCTTTAAAAATTAAAGGAAACTCAACGATGAAAATATTTTCAGAACCAGGCAAATAATAGGAAAGTTATGTTTTCACTAATATTAAGTAACAACACACACCTACCATTGAACAATATATCAGGCACTTATGGTGCAATATACAAGCGTTAATTGGATTAGCAAGTGTATATAACAAGATAACAGCTATTGTATAAAGGGGTACTTATGGTGCAATATACAGGCCCATTAATCATCATTGATGAGATTAGGTGACATCTTTGAAGGGGGATAGTCATTCATAAGATGAGATTAGTACATTATCATACAAAAACATTTTTATGTAGTTTATCACTGTTTTAATTATTATTAATAAATTGCTTTAAATTTACCTTTTTTTTAATTTATAAAGTTATTAATTTTTCCTTAAATTCCACAAATTTATTTAATAAAAACGGGTAATGGTGTTTTGTGTTTCTTATATCAATAAGTTTTTATTACATTTGCTAATAAATTATATTATTAATAATGAAATAATGTGCACGGAAAGTTCAATTCTGTTTTATTTAGTCTAAACGAGTTATTAGTAAAAAATAAAATATCAGTGACATCCAATAATTTGATAATAAACATATGAATGCATGAAAAAAATGTTGACATTTACAAAGTAAATATTTATTTATCATATTTATCTGTTACAAGGAAAACAGTGTCGAAATTAATTTTAATTTGATTTTACCATTTTCATTTCACCAATTGACCATATTTAATTGGATAAAAAACAACAAACACTGCATTTGCACAACCCTGCCCAGGTTCACTCAAACTGAAATAAGGTGTTAATTGTGTATTCAAAACGGGTCTTGATTACACATTATTCTTGGTTGCATTTGTGTTGAGCAACATGTATAAGATACTCAGTAAGATTTTGATGATATTCCATGTATTCCACTAGTACACCAACATGCACTTACTAATGATTTACATGCAATCATTACACAGTTAAACCCTCCAAAAAACAATTCTAAAACCAAAACACACAAGCTGCTTCATAGATATTAAAAGTTAATTAAAGACTTCATAAACAAAATAATAATTTTGATAATAAACAAAGATTGTACTTCAACTGAACAATTATAAATTTATTGGGGGGGGGACATCTGCACTAAAACTAAAATGGGGGGGAAACGTCTGGGGAGGAATTGTCTTTGCGGGGAAACGTCTTGGGGAGGAAACGTCTGGGGGGGGGGGAAATGACCGGAAACCATTCCCAAAATGGTGAAAAAAACAACACTGGCATATAAATTAAATGGAAAACATACAATATTATGTCAACTTCAAGAAAAAAAAGCTGTAAAAATCTCACCTGCTTGTCTTTGATGTTGCAATTAGCACATTCAGCATTTTCAGTATCTACTAAATAAATATATGAAAGTGCCAAATGTCCAAGATACCATGACGTCTTCCTCAAAATGTTAGATCCTTCGCACTCCATTTTATTTTATCCCTGACTAATCCTCTCACACATTAGGCCTACATGTAAGATTCCTTGCAATGTTCACAGCGTTTATTTTAAATCGTTTACGTTCTCAAATTTCAGCAGGTATTTAATTATAAATATTTATTTATGATTTAGATTTATTAACTATTTCGAAGATACAGTCTTGCAACATGTTTAGTTAGTCTAAGTTACGTGTTTAGTGATTCTTACAAACAATAGACTGACATGAAAAGTGGCTCCTTTTGAAGCACAAACTGCATCCAACTATATATTACAGCTGGCCCGGTTTGATGGGGCCTGTTTTTGATAATAATTAATTACCATTTTTCACTTCCGTGTTTATTATGTTTACCAACGCCATGATGGAAAAAAGTCCGTTTCCCACAATGCTTAGCGCGCATTCACACAGGTCAGTAAAGACCGGTGTCGTTCTATACATAAACGGTGACGTCACTACGTTATTGTCACCTCTATACTTAGACGCATCACGCACCTCCATTTGGAGGCATTTATGACTACGACACAAAGAAGTCCGCGGATGAATGAAAAATTTGCTTTATAAGTAAACTTTCATGTTATGATTTAAAAGTTAAGTATAGTTTTGTTCAGTCTTACGGTCTTATGTTAGTATCAATTAAATTTTTCGTAAGTTTTCAACAGTTTCGCTCTTTATTCATTTTTTTAAACTGTACTTTCACTTTCGGTTGTATAACAACATGTATCCTTTATTGACGAAAGTTTGCAATGAAATAGCGTTTTCAAAACCGCTTAAAAAGTTTCAGAAGGTGCATCTGATGCATGTTATGAATAGACACAATGTCATAACTATATTGCCGACTAGTATGGGAACAATTTGGTATTTCAAGTGGCTCCATTTGCATTGCAAGAGAAGTTCAAATTGACTTGTTCAGTTTGTTAAATTTTGACACCCTAATTATATATTTTTTTATAAGTGCTTGATAGATTTTTTTCTTTAAATAATTGAGATCAATGAAAATTTTAGTAAAAGCACAGCATTGATGTTTTATGATGGTCATTTTTTAGTGGAATAGAATGTTACAATAAAACAATTATAACTAGTGTATTAATGAATTTAGATTAGGTGTCATCTTTAAATGGGGTAGTAATTCATTATATGAGATTAGCACATTATATAGTTGAAAAATAAATAACACTTTAATGACTTACCATAGTAAAATTAAGTAGCAAATATTGTGTTGCAGGTCATAAAATGTGAAACTGAAATTGAAGAAGGTTTACAAATATTTTACACTGACAACACTGTTGGTTTTCAAAAAAAAAAAATCCTTCCTATCTACCTGCCCTAGTTTTTTGGGGCAAATTTAAATATTATTAATATCATTGAGTTAAATTATTAAAATATCAATATGTTTTGATTACATTAGCTTATTTTATTATTAATAATAAATTCTTTGCAAGGAAAGTCCAATTCTGTTTTAATTAGTCTTAATTAGGTACTAGTAAAATTGAAAATATCAGTGACATCCAAAACTTGGCTTATATGCATATGAATGCATATTTTCTTTGACAGTTACATAGTACCCTATTTAATTGGATTAAAAACAACAAATAACTATAGTTCTACAACCCAGCCCAAGTTGACTCAAACTGAATTAATTCATCAATTGATCCTATTTAATTATATTAAAAACAACATGTGTAAGATTTTGAGAATATCTCATGTATTCCTCTAGTATTCCTCTAGTACACCAACATGCACGTCTTACTAATGATTAACATGCACTCCTTAAACAGTTTAACAAAAATAATGAATGATTAATCCAAAGAAAACAACAAACAAGCTGCTTCATATAAAAAGTTAATTACATAAGATTACATAAGCAAAAAAATCATTTTGATAATAAATCAAGATTTTACTTCAACCAAACCATTATAAATTTATTGTGAGGAGGGGGGTAATGTAAGCACTAAAACTAAAATGGGGGAAATGTCTGGTGAGGGAACATCTTAGGGGGGGCGTCCGGAATTCCTGCTAAGGGCGACAGTGTTGTTAATGTGTCTTTAGAGGAAATAACTGAAGGAAAGTACTCATTGGTGTATGCCCATCCAGAAGCATTTCTGAGCATATCAATAGGAACAGCAATATTGAGTGCATTTGAAAGAGATATAACTGTTTCATGTATTGCTTTTGATGAAGCCCACAAATCATGGTCCTTTAATGGTAGCTTTCCTATTAGCGAATTTTATACTTATTTTTTACTCTACAATCTAGCTCTTTTGTCATAAAATGAGAAGTTTTATTATCCAACAGGTTTTGTGTTTGAACCTCACAAATTTTATAATACCAAAGTCCCATCATATAATCATCATCACAATCAGCAGCAGCATTATCATATTCATCATCATCATTGTTAGCAGCAGCATCATTGTGTTGTATTATCAGAATTCAATACAAATACAAACACAACCATTACAACTCTTACTACTACTACTACTAATTAATTAATTATCTACTACTACAACAAGAACAACAACTACGACTACTACTACTGATCTTACTTCTACTACTACTAGTCTACTTATACTACTACTACTACTACTACTACTACTACTTCTACTACTACTACTACTACTTCTACTACTACTACTACTACTACTACTACTACTACTACTACTACCACCACCACCACCACTACTACTACTACTACTACAACTACTACTACTTGGTACACCAGAACTTGTTGTCCATGGAGATGATAAGGAGAACTCCCAGAGTATTGATCGAACCCACGTCCAGCGGACATCATTCTCTACAGCATAGCGACCATGAATTAATATTTGACACCATGTACAACATAATTCACCTTATTACAAAAAACATGGAATTCACAAAGTGACTGAAAATGCTTTAAAATAAATGCAAATTTGAAATTTGAAACAAAACAACCTAAGCAATACATAATAAGAAACACTACATTATTGAAACACTGATACCATGAACATTTTAGGGTGTAACACCTTATGTACATGTACCAGACCTTTAATGTACTACCGGTACTTTGAAACTTTATGTACCACCTACATAAAATATAGGTGTTATTGTCCATTCATTCATAGCAGTCCTGATGAATTATGGTCATTCTCTAAACATGATTAAAGTCTAAAGAAGGAAATAATTTTGATTTTTTTTACAGTTTGAACATTGAGGTCATTCTCTCTTCTCTTCAAAGTATCATATTTCAATTATACAATATAATACAAACATTTTAGACTTTATAATCCTTAGTCAGGATAAGATAAGAGACAAATGAATTTTTATAATTTACTTCAATTTCAGGTAAGACTAATAAATCATTTATTAAGTACTACATGTACTTGAGCTAATAAATTAAACTAAGACACTCAGTGACACTTAGACAATCTGACAAAATATAAAATCTATCGCCAATATATAAGTCTAAATTCATAAATACTATCACACAAAATACATTTCATCAATAACACACATTCATATTAAATTAGTTATCTCTTTATATTATAAATATGGTACATAAAGTGTCAGATAGTGGTACATAAAGTTTCGGTATATAAACGGACTGGTACGTAATGTGTGACATTCAACATTTTAAAAATCAGTTAACAATATATGGACTTCATTGTTTTGCATATACGCAATCAAAGCATATTTATTAAAAATTAAAACACACTGTTCATGGCTGTATCTTTTTATTTATACATGCATAAACTATTCTGGTTATTAATACATTTTTAAAATTATATATAAACAAGAGCACCACATTATGGGTGCCAAGCTAGGCTGCGGTGCAGTTTTGAATAAATGAAATTTAAAAGAATTTTTTAGAGGTTAGTGACCTTGACCTTTGACCGAGTGACCCCAAAATGGGTGTGGTGTGTAGAAATCATCACGGTGCATATACATGTGAGGTTTCAATGTTATAGGTGGAAGCACTTTGATTTTAGAGCCGATGTAAAGGTTTTAGCACCACGCGGACATCTGACGACGAGCTATGACAATACCTAGGGTTTTCCCCGAAAACAGCCGAGCTAAAATTGAGCACCATTAGTCCAAATTGTTGACGCTCTTAAATATTAAGCTACTTTTTATATGGGTAATATTTGGAGCAAAGAATTTAGCCCATATAAAAAGTATCTCTAAATTCTTATAAATAAGACTAGAGCGCCATATAAATTAAATGGAAAACATACGACTTTATGTCAAGAAAAATAAAGCTGTAAAAATCTCACCTGCTCGTCTTTGATGTTGCAATTAGCACATTCAGCATTTTCAGTATCTACTAAATAAATATATGAAAGTGCCAAATGTCCAAGATACCATGACTTCCTCCTCAAAATGTTAGATCCTTTGAACTCCATTTATTTTATCCCTGATTATTCCTTTCACACATGAGGCCTACATGTAAGATTCCTTGTAATGTTCACAGCGTTTATTTTAAATCGTTTACGTCCTCAAATTTCAGCAGGTATTAAATTATAAATATTTATTAATGATTTTGATTTATTTACTATTTCGAAGATACAGTCTTGCAACGTGTTTAGTTAGTCTAAGTTACGTGTTAGGTGATTCTTACAAACAATAGACTGACATGAAAAGTGGCTCCTTTTGAAGCACAAACTGCATCCATGTATATATTTCAGCTGGCCCGGTTTGATGGGGCCTGTTTTTGATAATAATTAATTACCATTTTTCACTTCCGTGTTTATTATGTTTACCAACGCCATGATGGAAAAAAGTCCGTTTCCCACAATGCTTAGCGCGCATTCACACAGGTCAGTAAGACCGGTGTGACACAATGGACCGGTGTGACACAATGGGTATACCTCTATAAAGATCCATTTTACCGAACCCTCCACAACATTTACAATATGAATACAATTTACCGAACTTGTTTTTATTTACCGAAACCTCTAGTACCCGTCGATACTATACCGTAACCTTAAACATATTGAAGTTAATGCGCTGTAACACTCTCTGTAAGACGCCGTAACATTTTAATTCATCGAAAATTAATCTCGTTACACATACATGGAGTTAATATTGAGACAGATCTTGATTAGAATGATTCAATATTCGTTCTTGCTTCCTTTTATTTGCATTTTCTTCTGTTTAATGTCAGACTTTGAATTATATTCCAATAATTATATGAGTTGTCTATACAGGTTTGTAAAACTTCGATTTTATCACATAACATATGAATAAATTACATGGCAAGCTGTAACAGAGGAACACAATATCAGTATTTAAATGAGCATTGGCTTACACATACAAAAAATATTCAACATTACCGTTATTATTATTTATTTTAACAACGTCCTGTATCGTCAACAAACGAAAGACGCCGTTACGTTGTAGTTATGACGCCGTATCGCGTTGTCGTACTAGTTGCAATAATTCAACTCCCAGCTATTAACCCTCCGTACGTATGTACTTATAAAAGCTCAGAGCATTTAATAAGAACTAACAGACGCACTTCTCATTGTAACGTAGTTCAGCCGCAGCGGGAGTGTTTTCGAGGGCCTGGCATATTGTCAAGGAAGAATTTTTGAACAATCAAAACAAAATGATAAATCACTTATAATTTCAAATCTTATATGGTGTGATCATAATGTATGTGACTATATTTACTGATGATGTGAATAGATGTGAATAGATTCGGGACTTCTTTTGTGCTGAGCATATTTACTTGCTTATCGTGTCCGTTGCATATTAAAATATCAGCGAGAGTCTTGTTTGAAAATATATCATTTCGAATTGGCATCGTAATGTATATAAGTATTCCTTTCTTAAACAAATTCACGTTATCCCAATACTGGACTGCCTTATACACATTTAAGAACATACACTCGCGCTAAACATCTTCGTCCGGGTGCTCAACACTTTCACGACCTGTTAACAGGGTGTTTGATGTTGTGGACCTCACACAAGAAAGCATCGTGAGCTGAGTTGTGGCAGAACAACTAGGGCTTCTACATCGCATCAACAAAGAAGAATCTTTGGATATAGAACGCGACTTTCCGATCTCATAAAACAACAAATACCCTGCCTGGATATTACAAAGTCACAATTGACGAAAATACAAAGGGATTCGTTCACCCACTGTGCAAGCTACCTGTAGCAGACACCCCACGCGCAGTTGTTAAACTTCGCAAGTTGGAGGCCGATGGTTATAACAACAGAACGTCTGAACCCACTGCATGAGTCAGTTCCATTGTAGTCTCGATACGAGATGACAAAATCCGCATCTGCATTGGCCCGAAAGAACTGAATAAGGTGATAAAAAGAGAACATCATCCAATAAGAACAATTGATGACGTCATAACGAACATTCCGGGTTCGACTGTGTTTTGCGTATTAGACGTGAACTCTTGTTCTTACAGATTAAGTACAGATTATTATGCATCATCTTATTTCACCACATTCAACACACCAATAAGAAGATATAGGTGGCTGCGGCTGCCCTTCGGTACAAAATCAATCCCTGAAGTATACCATAAGATAATACATGTATATGAGATGTTGGGAGGCATAGACAACTTTTACGCGATAATTGACGACATCATAATAGAAGGACGAGACATCGCGCATCATGATCAAATACTTAAGCAGGTGGTTGAACGCACGACATGTTACAACCTAACGCCTCGATCAGAACTTGAAGTCAGATGTCGAATTCATATGGGTGTTTTAGAGAGTTGAAACGTCTGCGCACAACCGATAGTGTGATGCTAGCAATGACGGGTTAGGTGCAGTTCTCATGCAATGTTAACGTCCGATCGCTTATGCTTCTCAATCTTTAAGTGAAACTGAAAAGCTTTATGCTAAAATCGAAAAAGAGATGTTCAGCGCAACAAAATTCAATCGATACATTTTCTGAAAAACAGTCACGGTTTACTCCGACCATAACCCGTTAGAACAGCGCAAAACCCTTGCTATCGGCACCAATGAGAATGCACTATCGCGGGTGTAATGGTCAGCGGGCATATCTGACAAACGATCAAAACATCGAGTCGGATTCCAAGTTCAACAAGGATATCAGTAAACCTGATGGATGCTCCCCAATGATGCTTTGTCGATATATGGTTTAATTGTTTGGAAAAAAGTGTGACATTGAGAAAATATATTATGAGCTCGGTGACCTTGACCCCAGTGACTTCATCAAAACGTAGAGGTCCATGCAAGTTACCTACATCCCAAATAAATAAGAAATCGATCAAATAATAAAGGCGCTATGAGAAACTGTAACCAACGTGTGACCGCGAGAAAATCTATTATTCGCCTCCGTGACATTGACCTTCATCCCAGTGACCTCAAACCTCATCAAAATGTAGAAGTCCATGCAAGGTACCTACATGCCAAATATGTAAGAGATTGGAAAAACATTGAAGGTGCTATGAGAAACTGTAACAAAATTGTGAGGAAAACATCTATTATTAGCCTCGGTGACCATGACCACAGTGACCCCAAACCTCATCAAAAGGTAGAGGTCCATGCAAGGTACCTACATGACAAATATGTAAGAGATCGGTAAAATAGTGAAGGTGCTATGAGAAACTGTAACAAAATTGAGATGGAAAAATTTATTTTTAGCCCCAGTGACCTTGACCCCAGTGACCTCAAACCTCATCAATAGGTAGAAGTCCATGCAAGGTACCTACAAGCCAAATATGTAAGAGATCGGTTAAATATTGAAGGCGCTATGAGAAACTGTAACAAAATTGTGACAACAAAATCTATTATTAGCCTCGGTGACTTTGACCTTAATCCTAGTGACCTCAAATCTCATCAACAGGTAGAGGTTTATGCAAGGTACTTACATGCAAAATATGAAAGAGATCGGTAAAGAATTGAAGGTGCTTTGAGAAACTGTAAAAAAAGTGAGATGGAAAATTCTATTATAAGCCTCTGTGACCATGACCCCAGTGACCTCAAACCTCATCAAAAGGTAGAGGTCCATGCTAGGAAAGAGATCGGTAAAGAATTGAAGGTGCTATGAGAAACTGTAACAAAAGTGGGATGGAAAATTCTATTATAAGCCTATGTGACCATGACCCCAGTGACCTCAAACCTCATCAACAGGTAGAGATCCATGCAAGGTACCTACATGACAAATATGTAAAAGATCGGTAAAATGGTGAAGGTGCTATGAGAACCTGTAACAAAATTGAGATGGAAAAATTTATTTTTAGCCTCAGTGACCTTGACCCCAGTGACCTCAAACCTCATCAACAGGTTGAGGTCCATGCAAGGTACCTACATGCCAAATATGTACGAGATCGGTTAAATATTGAAGGCGCTATGAAAAATTGTAACAAAATTGTGACAGGAAAATCTATTATTAGCCTCGGTGACCTTGACATTAACCCCAGTGACCTTAACCTCCTCAAAAGGTAGAGGTTTATGCAAGGTAGTTACATGCAAAATATGAAAGAGATCGGTAAAGAATTGAAGGTGCTATGATAAAAAAGTAACAAAAGTGAGATGGAAAATTCTATTATAAGCCTCTGTGACCTTGACCCCAGTGACCTCAAACCTCATCAACAGGTAGAGGTCCATGCAAGGTACCTACATGCCAAATATGTAAGAGATTGGAAAATATTGAAGGTGCTATGAGAAACTGTAACAAAATTGTGACGGAAAAATATATTATTAGCCTCAGTGACCTTGACCCAAGTGACCTTCAACCTCTTGAAAAGGTAGAGGTCCATGCAAGGTACCTTCATGCCAAATATGTAAGAGATCGGTAAAATATTGAAGGCGCTATGAGAAACGGTAACAAAATTAAGACAGAAGGAAGTAAGGAAGGAAACACAAACTGGCAACTATATGCTCTCCATATATATATATATATATATATATATATATATATATATATATATATATATATATATATATATATATATATATATATATATATATATATATATATATATATATATACATATATATGGGGAGCATAACAACCCCACATACACAGACATAGTAAATATGCTGTCTGTCAGTAAGAAAAAATATCAAAAAATCAAGAACAACACTCAGAGAGAACTCCATTTGCTTCATGTAACCGATTTACAGTAGAAACCAGACCATACTGGGATTCACGGGATCAGCTATCTGTGCTTGATTGGTTCACATACAAAAGCCTAAGAATAGTCATACCATATAGCCTTCGAAATGACATGCTGATCCACAAATCACATCTCGGTATGCAGAAGCACAATCAAAGCGCTCGAGAGGCCATATCTTGGCGTATGAACGCGAGGAGTTGATTTCATACTGTAAAAAGTGTGCCGAGTACCAAAACAGTCAAAGTGCAGAACCCTTTAACCGACCGCGACACCAGACTTGGCGTATAGTCTCGTCGGATGATTACTGTTTGATTTCGAATCTAATAAATACTTCGAGCTTGTTGACTTTTATTCAAAGTATATGGACGTGCTCAAACTAGAATCAGAAAAACAAAACGTGGAATCAATCGCGCAATAAAGTTCGTCTTCGCGTGTAACGGTATTCTGCTAAGACTTTGGTCTGATAACGGTCAACAGTTTACTTCATCCGAATTCAAAACATTCTGCAAAGATTTCAGATTTGAACATAGGACATCAAGTCCTCACTATAACTCAAAGGGTGAAGCAGAAAGGGCCATACATTCCGTAAAAAACTGTGGAGAAAAGCAGAGGATAAACACATGGCACCACTCGACTATAGGACAATACCAATGGTGGGTTTAAAAATGTCCCTTCTAATGAGCAGGAGACCGTGTAACACCCTGCCAGCGTCCAAGGAAGTTTGAGGCCGACATCGCATAATTTCGAATCAGTAAATAACCCTTACCAATTTTAAACGCACTTTTAACCAAAACACACATTTAACGCACTTAAAAGTACGTTAATTCTGTGTTTTTTGTTAATATCTGCGTTTTCAGTGTTCAAAAGTGCATTTAAGTGCGCATTTTGTGCGTTTTTTTTTTCTTTTCAAGTGCGTTATTTAAGTGAAACAGTTTGTTTTTTGTGTGTTTTCTTCATCTGTAAGTGCGCTTTTGAGAATGTGAGCAAAATGTGTGGGTTTTTTTATCTAAGAAGTGCGTCTTTTATCTAGGAAGTGCGTCTTTTATCTTAGAAGTGTGTTTTAAGATTTACAAATGTGGGTTTTTCTCACAAAATTGCGTTTTTCTTTTTTGATGTGCGTCTTCTTTAAGCATAAGTTAGTCTTTTATTTCATAAGTGCGTTTTTATCATATGATCTGTTTTTAACGGATGTATCTAAAAAGACACATGTTTAACACACTTCTTAAAAAGTGCGTCTTTAACAACCGTTTAGCAAATGTTGTACAGAAATTGAACAAGAAACAAAATTGTTGCAGGCTCTAGCAATTTATTTGCATCGAATGAATAAACAAAGACATATACCTCAGTAACCTGTTATAATATAAGGTGCAGTTTGAATTCAAAGCGGTTACTTGTTGTGCATATGAACCTGTTTAATGTTAATATACTTTATAATACAATTTCAATGCATATAACATTGCTTTCGTTTTAATCTCAAACATTTCTAAAAATGTCCACCTAAATCAGACTGTGGGTAACTAATTAAAAATATTGAAAGTGTCAAAACTATTATGTAGCTTGATAGTATCAACTATATTTCCTCAACATAAAAAATAAGTAGTTGAACTTTCTTATACTGATATTTATACCCAAATACAATTAATGTCTACCACATTGACTATTAACATACATTTTAAAAGGCAATTAAAATAATATTGATAATAATTCTATTATTTGCTAATACCATTCAGCATGTTATATTAAAATATTCACAATTAAATATAGTATGCTAATGGTGCTGTGTATTATTCAATAAATATTTTGGTGTTGAAGTGTGCCTATCAGTGGATACATGTATTTCCCAGATTGAGTAATTGGCTGAGACAGTAGATCAGATAAGAGATTAGCATCATAAACATTAATCCCTATCAGTGCATCATCTAAGCCTAACAAAGGGATGTTGATAGACTTTTGATTAGTTGTGGCACCATCTATTTCAAAACAAGCGACTTTTGATTGGTTGAAGGGCAGGAAGCTATTGAAAACAAGCTTGTTTCAGTCACTGACTTTCTTTGAGTTAAAATTGTAGGTATCATACAATTTTGAGCAACATTAAGACATATAATTCTAGTGTTAAATGTCTTGAAATACTTTCAGCATGAAGTATTGTGTGATGAAAAAAATGTGTATTTACTACAATGTGTAAATCAACAAAATGTTTGTTGCAAAGGAGATTCAAAGTGGGTGGTTAAAGACATATAAAGTGATATAGTCTAGTTCAACAACTGCCTGTATTTTTGGAATACTGAAGAACAGTCTGTTGTAACAGGTTTGTATTTGCAATTCTGCATCCCTTTTTTATTTAGTGTATTGAATTAATTATGATCATTATCATATGTATGTATTGTCACTGGGAAATGTAAATGGATGAGTAAATGTAATGCAATTTAAAGGAAAAACAACACCATTTGAATAATTATGGTTGTATTTTTTTTTGTTATTGTTATCTTAAATGTTATTAATACCTATTTGTGGTCATTAATGAACAGATTTTTTACACCCATAAATGGCAGTCAAAAACGCACTTATAAAAAGCGCATGTTTAACCCACATAGAAGCGCACATTTGACACACATGTTTGTTTTTATGTGGATTAAAACTGCGCTTTAAGTGAGTTAAATGTAAGCATTTTAAATAAAAAAGCGCACATTTAAATCGCGAAAAGCGCTATTTTAACCCACTTAAAAGCGCACATTTTACACACATAAATGTCAGTCAAAAATGCCCTTATAAAAAGCGCACATTTAACCCACATAAAAGCGCACATATACCCACAAAAACGCACAGTTTCTTGTTTGTTTGTTTTTGTGAAAAACTCACTCGGTAAGAAAAAGCGCACATAAAACGCAGTGCTAATACCGCCACGTTTAACACACGCAAAACGTACTTAAAACTTACATTTCACACACTTTTTTTGAGAAGGGCAACACTTCGACATAGACAAACACAGGCAAAAGTTTAACTACGACCAACGTCGAGGAGCAAAGGAGCTACCCCCATTGGAACCGGGTGCTAGCGTTCGTTGTAGTCCCAAGGCAGTATCCAAGGTGTGGGCACCAGGAACTGTCACCAAACAATTCAAAAAGCAGCGATCTCGTGTTGTCGAGAGTGGAGGCAGATTGTTACGCAGAAATCGCAAACATCTACGAGCCTCTACTGATATAACAAACTATTCGAAGGGCATGGATTTCCTCGATGACACAATTGTTGCGCCAGATTTTCCAGTGAATATACCGAAGAGTACACAGGTGCAACCTAAACATCACAACAAAGACATTTCGCACATCCCTAATGTGTTACCTAGCTCATGTTCCGGTGACTCCGCTGGTTACAAGTTCTGAACAAAGTGAAGTAGCCCACAAGAAAATGGGTATGTGTGATATAAACTGTAGAGAGAACACTGTTAAGTAGAATCTGAGACTGGCACCGTGTTCTGGGTCCGGTTTAATGAAAAACTACAAATCCCGACTGTAGTCGGTTGACTGTGTGGTGGAGCGTCTCGTCGCGTTCAAGGAGCAAGTTGCCGCGACTGTGGTCGCACGACGGTGTGGTCAGTCGACTGCGGTCGTAGTTGTCGCTATTCAAAGGAAAATTACCACTTCTGCCATTAACATCCGATGGCGAAAAAACACACAAAAAATGAAAGACGAAGACAAAAACGATTCGAGTGCCATTCGTGGTCCAAACAAGATATGGATATCCTTTTAGAGCTTGTTATTGAGAACAAGAACCTGCTGCAGGGAAAAAACGGGCCATTGGTGACCGAGGCAAACAAGCAAAAAAGTGGTAGGAGATTGTGGCAGCCATAAACGCGTGCGGGGTGGCTTTGAGGACAGACAGCAGGCTCATGTAAAAAAAAGCGACGGGACAGATAGAGGAATGCACTTGACTGACCACTCGTCAAGAAGTACACCCTCAGACAGTCTACAACGGAGCCAAGACCGTCTGGGTACCTGCGCTAGACTTCCATACAGTCTGCGACGGTGCCAGACAGTCTCTCAGACATGCAGGACACGTGCAGGGGACTTCCAGACAGTTTGCGACGGTGCCAAGACAGTCTCCCAGACAGGCGAGGCACCTGCAAGAGACTCCTTTGAAGTTTGCGACGGTACCAAGACAATCTGGCCACCTGCATAAGACCCCGAGACAGTCTTCGACGGGGCCAGAAAGTCTACCAGAACGGCGATGCACCTACAGGAGACTCCTAGACGATCTGCGACGGTGACACAACCGTATAGGGACCTGCAGGAGACTCCCAGACAGTCTGCAACGATATCATGAACGTCTGGGCACCTGGCGAAGACTCACAGACAGTCTGCATCGGTGCTAGACAGTCTTTTAAACCGACAGGGCACCTGCATGAGAATCCGTGACAGTGTGCAACGGTGCCTAAAACGTTTTAGCACCAGTAGGAGATTCCCAGACAGTCTGTGACGGTGCCAAGGCCGTCTGGGCACCTGCAGGAGACTCCCAGACAGTCTGCGACGTTGCCAGAAAATCTCACAAACCGGCGAGGCACCCCAGGGAGACTCCTAGACAGTCTTCGACGGTGCCAGGATCGTCAAAGCAGCTGCAGGAAACTCCCAGACGGTGCCAAAAGTCTCAAGACCGTCAGGGCACCTTCAGGAGTATCCCAGACTGACTGCGACGGTGCGAAGACCGTCTCGGCACCAGCAGGATACTGAAAGACAGTCTGTGACGGCGCCAAAACCGTCTTGGTACCTGCAGGAGACTTTCAGATAGTCTTTGACGGTGCCAGACAGTCTCACAGACCGGCGGGGAACCTGCAGAAGACCCCCAGACAGTCTGCGACGTTGCCAAAAGTCTCTCAGACCGGAGGGGCACCTGCAGGAGACTCGCAGACAGTCTGCGATGGTGTCAAGACCGTCAGAACACATACAGACAATTCCCAAACTGTCTGCGATGCTGTCAGACAGTCTCCCAGACCGACAGGGCACATGCAAGCGACTCCCATACTTTATGCGACGTGCCAAGACCTTCTGGGCAACTTCAGCAGACTCCCAGACACTTTGTAACAGTGTCAGACAATCTCTCACTCCATCGAAGACTGTTTGGAAATCTCCTGCAGGTGCCCGGGCGGTCTTGGCACCGTCGCAAACTGTCTAGGTGTCTATTGCAGACGAACTTTGCAACATCGCAGACTGTCTGGGAGTCTCCTCAATCTTCCCAGACGGTCTTGGCACCGTCAAAGACTGTCTCTGAGTCCCTGCATATGCCCCACCGGTCAAGGTATCTGTCAGGGAGTCTCCGGCTGGTGCCCAGACAGTCTTGGCATCGTCGCAGACTGTCTTAGAGTCTATTGCAGGTGCCCTGACGGTCTGGGAGAATTTCTTGCGATGTCTGGGAGTCTCCTGCAGGTGCCCTGACGGTCTTGGCACCGTCGCAGATTGTCTGAGAGTCTCCTGCTTGTGCCCCGACGGTATGGTATATTTTCAGGCACCATGTGCGAGTCTCCTGCCGGCGCCCAGACGGTATTTCCGTCGTCACAGACTGTCATGGAGTCTCCTGATAGTACCATGACGGTCTGTGAGACCGTCTGGCACCGTCTGGGGTCGCCTTCAGGTACCATGACGGTCTTTGCATCGTCGCCGACTGTCTTAGAGTATCTTGCAGGTGCCCCGGAGGTTTGAGAGACTTTCTGCCACAGTCTGGGATTCACCTGCAGGTGCCCAGACGGTCTTGGCACCATCGTTGAATGTCTTGGAGTATCCTGATGGTGCACCGCCGGTCTTGGAGACTGGCACCGTCACACACTATCTGTGAGTGTCCTGCAGGTGCCTCGTCGGTCCGTAAGACTCTCTGACGACGTTGCAGACTGTCTGGATCTCTTCTGCAGCTGCCCAGATGGTCTTGGCACCGTCGCAGACTGTCTTGGAGTCTCCTGCAGGTGTCCAGCTGGAGTGGGAGACCTTCTGAAACCGTCGCAGACTGTCTGGGATTGTCTTACAGGTGCCCAGACGATCTTGGCACCGTCGCATATTGTCTGGGAGTCTCCTGGCACGGGTTTTGGGTGCCGAAAAAGCGTAAACGACGAGCAGTCGTGGTGTGAGGCGTGGACTACGGTCGCTCGACAGTATGTCGAACAACGCGCGGTCGACTGACGATCGTCGCTCTCTATTAAACCCGATTATCGTCGCACGACGATTATTCGCTGGTACAACCATAGTCGCCCGACCATGGTCGCTCTCATTAAACCGGACCCTGGGCATAATACCCCTGTGCAATCTATATTAGTCCCTCTACATACAGAACAACATACAGTAATCTTATTAGTCAATGCAGCTGTGTTCAATATGAACAGTATAATGCTTGTCATCAGAATTTAAGACTTGGCTCACCATTTAACTTGAAATATTATTTTATTATGAAGAGAGGGATGTAATGTTATCAATAATATTTATATTCTTAAGAAAATAAGCAGTCTTACAATTTGTAACAGTCAATTATATTAGATGTAAGAGATAAGAATAAAGTCTCTTTCTACATAAACCCAACTCATGTGTTCGTTGTGCTGTCTTTACACAAACCATGTTCTTCAGAATTCACATGGTGATTATGTAACAACTTCTGGTTCATTGTCAAGCTTGAATAGCTTCAGGCCACAGGTGGAACAACCATTCTGCACATATATTATATGCTCCTGGGTACATCCGAAGACAAGTGCAGCAGAACCAACAGTGTTCAAAGAACTGACAATAAGAAAACAATTATGTTCGTGGAATCAGGCGAACCAATGAGGACTATGGTCGTAAATTCGTAAATATGTTAATCCGTCATAACCAACAGTTGAACAGATTGCTGCGCTGCGTGTGAGTCTTATAGACGCCACCTATCATATTGGGCTGTACTGTCTAGCTATTCGTGTTTTGAACTGTAACAGATTAAGGACCTACGTGAATCTGAACATTTAGTACCTGCTGTAGAATTACTTCCAGGTGCCCCCTGAGATTGACAGTTCAGAAATAGCTCCAGTCATGGAATCTAAGGCAAACGCATCTCCAGCGACAATTTTTCCATTGGTCACCCAGACATTCAAAGACAGCAATGAACCCGGGTACATGTATCAAAATGTTTGCGAGGCCTTGTATCAGAAGGGTACCATTATGGATATACATGTAGACTATCAGACGGTGAATACATTAAAAAGACAAGGCAGTAGATTCAGGGTGGCACTGTCAAAAAATGGAGCTCTACAATGTTTCCTACTAACACAAGAGGGCCTAGAAGGCCGAAAGTCGCTCACCTGAGATTCATAGGAACTGACCTGTTCTGTGCAGACAAGATGTCATACGAACAAAATGTTTTTACCAACTATCATGCCTAGTAAACACCCTGGCAGCCACGTTTTTCTACAGACCAAAACCATTTTCATACACATCCAAGATATCATTTAAACAAATAGTCCAACATAGTTTCATGAAGATTCATGAATCCATATAAGGAAAAATGCCCAGCCCCCTGGTGGCCATATTTTTCAAGCAACTGGAACCATTTTCGAACTTGTCCAAGATATCATTGGGACAAATCTTCTGACAATGTTTCATGATGATCAGTCAATAATTATGGCTTCTAGAATGTTAACAAGGTTTTCATATAGTTATAGAAGGAAGATTGTCACGCCCCCTTGGCGGCCATGTTTTTCCACCAACCGGAATCCTTTTCGAACTCATCCAAGATATCATTGGAACAAATAGTCTGGCCAAGTTACATGATGATCGGACAATGAATGTGGCCTCTAGAGTGTTAATAAGGTTTTACTCAAGCATTATATAGCCATATTAGGAACAAGAAATATATTTAACAAGAGATGTGTTTGTAAGAAATACAATGCCCCCTATTGCGCCGCTTTGAAATAACATGCCAATATATAATAAGGCAGGTTTAGAAATTATCTCCCTTTAAAAGCTTATAACTTCCCTTGGATTGTATTTTTTATACATTTGACCTTGAAAGATGACCTTGACCTTTCACCACTCAAAATGTGCAGCTGCATGAGATACACATGCATTCCATATATCAAGTTGCTATCTTCAATATTGCAAAAGTTACGGCCAATGTTTAAGTTTTCTGACAGACGCACAGACTGAGAGATGGAATAACGGACAGTTCAACTGCTATATGCGACCGTACCGGGGGCAAAAAAAAAGAAAATAAAACAAGGGACAAAATTGTCACAAAACCAGGTTTTCAATGTGAAATAAGTTCGAGGTCAATGTCACAGGGGTAAAATTTGGTGTGCGTATAGAAAGGCTTTGTCAATTTACACATGCATACCAAATATGAAGGTTATATCTCAAGGGACATAGAAGTTATGAGCATTTTTTGAAACCTAAACACAGATTTTGAAACCTAAACGCGAACCCTTAGTTCAAGGTCAAGATCACAGGGGTCGAAATTGTGTGCGTTTGGGAAGGCCTTGGCCATTTACACATGCATACCAAATATGAAGGTTATATCTCAAGGGTCATAGTAGTTATGAGTTTTTTTCGAAACCTAAACACAGATTTTGAAACCTAAACGCGGACCCTTAGTTCAAGGTCAAGGTCACAGGGGTTAAAATTTGTTCGCGTATGGAAAAGGCCTTGTTCACATACACATGCATGCCAAATATGAAATTGCTATTTGAAGCGACATACAAGCTATGAGCAAAACCTAAACGCAAAGTGTGACGGACTGGCGGACGAAAAGACGGACGGACAGTCCGATCACTATATGCCTTCTATCGGGGGCATTAAATAGATATATGGCGTTGATTGTGGTTGGAGTTGGTGAAAGGTAAAGAGTTCAATGAATGAGATCAAAGACAGCGAATGTCTTTTTCTGTGCAGTTCTAAGCTGAATCACATGCAGTACGGGATGTTTCGCGAAGTTTTCGCTGCTTATTTTACATTATTGCATATTAGTTATTATGAATCTATAGATTCAAAACAGGACACCAAAAGAAAAATGGAAGTGAAATTAAAACATTTAAGTCAACGGGCCCCACGCAAACTATCCGTACAAATTTTAAATATTTATACGTGCGTTCTTCGAACAAACCTGTTGTACTGGTTTGTTGTGCATTGCTATTTGATTTGATTATTTAAAGTTTCGAGAATCATCGCGCTCATGCTTAATACATTGGTCACTAGTGGAATACATCTCGTTAAATTAATCAAAATAATATATATCATGGTATTGTTGAAAACACATTAAGAATCTATTATTGACATACCATGATAACATCGCCGAATATCTTCATTTAACATATTTCTGGTCAGAAGAAAATTCCAGTTCATTTAGTTCACGCGATAGCGTCTATATTATATAACGATTATTTTACTGTCCGCAAACTTACCCTGATACCTTGCGGGTTGGAATGCAATGCATTAAAGTGAGGTCACGCTTCCACTGCTGGAACAACGGCTTCCACTGCTGGAACGATGGCTTATTTTAAACTTTATTCTTTTACATATTTAATGTTCAATTTCCAAAACGAATATCAGGGTGGGGAAAACGATACCTTTATTAACTTTAATATACTAGTACACAGATAGCAATTTGGAAGTAATTACTAAATATGAGAACATAGCCCTTAAGTACAAACGCTCTGGCACTGACAATTCTCTGAATATTAAGGGGCATAAACAAACTGTATTGATGTCAATAGTGGAGTGTAAAACTGTTTTATACATCAAGCCTTTTCATTGGAGATAAAATTGTTTCATGCTGAACATGCAGTAAATAGTGTTGCATGCTATACTACAAAGACGCGGTCATGTTTCCAATGTTCTGGGGGATTATATTCATTCGTGTCCAGCCGCGGGAAATTTTATTTGAATTTTATTGGACACTTGGACTAGCTTAGAAAGCTACGCCGAAAAATGACCTGCCCCCTGGTGGCCATATTTTTATAACAACTGAAACCATTTTCGAACTCATCCAAGATATCATTGGGACATATCGTCTGACCAAGTTTCATAAAGATAAAAAAATTAATGTGGCCTGGAGAGTGTTAACAAGGTTTACTAATAGTCATAGATGGAAAAATGCCCCGCCCACTGGCAGCTATGTTTTTCGACCAACCGGCGTCATTTTTGAAGTCGTCAAAGATATTGTTGGGATGAATCTTCTGGCCAAGTTTAATGAAGATCGGACAATACATGTGGCCCCTGTAGTGTTTACAAGATTTTACTATAGCCATATATAGCCATATAAGGAAAATTGCCCAGACCCTTGAAAGCCATGATTTTCTAGCAAACGCGACTACTTTTGAACTTTGTTGGGATGAATCTTCTGCTCAAATTTCATTTAGATTTGACAATAAATGTGGCCCATAGAGTGTTAAAAAGGATTTACTAAAGCCAAATATAGCCATATAAGGAAAAATGCACCGCCCCCTGGTGGCCATGTTATTAAAACAAACCGAAACCATTTTCGAACTCATCTAAGATATCATTGGGGCAAATCTTCTGACCACGTTTCCTCTAAGAGTATTAACAAGTTGTTACTTTAGCCATATACGGAAAAATGCACCTTCCCCTGGCGGCCATATTTTTCAACCAACCGGTATCCTTTTTAAACTAGTCCAAGATATTATTGGGATGAATATTCTGACCAGGTTTCATGAAGATCGGACAATAAATGTGGCCTCTAGAGCCATATAAGAAAAAATGCCCCGCCCCTTGGCAGCCATGTTTTTCAAGCAAACGTAACGATTTTCGATTCCATCCAAGATATTATTGAGACCAATCTGCTGACCAAATTTCATGAAGATTGGTCAACAAATGTGACCTCTACTGTTAACAAGGCAAATGTTGACGCAGCACGACGGACAAAAGGCAATCACAAAAGCTCACCATGAGCACCTTGTGCTCAGGTGAGCTAATAGAAGTAGGTTCCAAAAAGAAGGGGAATGATACAGTGTATAAACAACTTCCAGTTTACTTTTTTACAGAATGCAAACAGTTTAGTAAACAAACCATATGGGTAACTTACGTCAACAAAACATGTTTTGCAAGTTGCCTTTGCATCAGAACCTTCGCGAAACCCATAATGTCCCCATACTTTTGATTTTAATTTTGACGGTGCGTCTTTCGGCATGGTTGAAGAAGCCATTTTACCGACAGATGTAATGCTCAGCATGTTATTCATTCATGCATTTGATGCCATATTGGCTATAGACCAATCACAAGACGTATTATAAATGACAAGAACGTTTAGACGACGGATTTGGAAAGTAAGGTTTAACCCTTTACCACTAAGTAGTGCATGACTTGTGCAAACAGCATAGAACCAGAACAGCCTGCGAGTAACTCGCAGTCTGTTTAGGTTTTATGCTGTTCGCTGCTCATCAGTATCTAAGGGTTGGAAATGAAGCCTTTAAAATTCGAATCTAGAAAGAAAGGTCTTTAATAAAATTTAACTTTCTGAGGGACTACAAATGTGTGAAAATACGTATCTAAGTGGTAAAGCTCATCAGTATCTAAGAGTTGGAAATGAAACCTTTAAAATTTGAATTTAGTAAGAAAGGTCTTAAATTAATTAAATTAATTGAACTTTCTGAGGGACTAAAAATGCGTCAAAATACGTATCTAAGTGGTAAAGGGTTAAAGAAAAAAATCTTGCAGGGGTTCAGGGGTTGATTTTCCAAAAAACGTGGTAACCATTATAGGCATGATAAAAGGAATGTCATGTGGAAGAAACGTCTATTGTCAATGTCATAAATTAAGGCTACAACTTTTTATAGGTAGATACAAACATACTGAGTGGTGTAACCAAGTCCCTGGGTAGAAGGTCAAGGTCAAAATGTTGTTTTTTACTGATGACTGTAATATCTGTGTGACAATCGCATTCTAATGTGCAATTCATTTGTAAGTTAAACTGTTCTTAGGATCTTTGAGAAATAAGAGCCGTGGCTTGTGCTGTTGTACAGGGTGCGAGGGACAGCAGTGTGGTGCTTGTGGGACTTGAGGCTCTCGTACAGCTCAGTGAGGTAGTAGGACCTGCACTCAATCCACACCTCAACAAGCTTCTGGTCCCGGTAAGTGACTTGTTGCAGATCAATCAAGATTGCAGTGAATTGAATCGAAATTAGCCGCATTGGTATCGAAATCGAATCGGCGGCGTTGAACCGGTTTTTTGATGCATCGAACTTATCGTTACAGCTCTACTCAGGACTTGTTGTTTATAATGAATGCCATTTAATAAGAGGCTGCCCAGACGGCACAGCAACCTGCTCGTGTAATGGACAAATTTTAATGGAGATAAAGTTTTCTTTAAGTGCGCCAAACATGACTGTTTTAGAGGGTGTTTAAAAATTAAGTACATGGAGAAAGTAAATGGGACTAATGAAATTGAAAGACAATCTGGCAGATGGATATTATAATTAAATTCAAAGCTAAATGGGCATAACAAATATAATTAGTTGCCACATTATCATGTGAACCACAAAATACATTTTTGTCCTGAAGGTGCCCTGTGATGCTGAGTGTTGTGGAAATAAGAAAGTGTCTGCAAAGAGTTCTTTCAAAACTGGGTAATTTGTTTGTTTGGAAAATAAGGTGCCGAAAACAACACAACTTAACTTGCCTGTGAAAATGACAGTGCCATATACATTGCAACATAAATTAAAGAAACATGCCCATCATGAGTTCATGCCACAATCGGTAAGAAAATTACATCCGGTTTTTACAAACCACAGGTGCACAAGGATCTGAGGCTGAAAGAATCCTCCACGAATTTAAAGCGATGGTTCATACACTGATTCGAGGCAATGACTATATTTCTGTCAAAATGTATATCTATTAGTTTTAAAACGCAGATATTTCTTTCGGTTTGTCTTTCTTATTAAAATAAAGGCGAAATATGCCTAATAACACATAAACATTTCAACTTTTAAGTGTCTGAAAATAAAATTGTAAATAAAATTATTTTCTGTCGCAACAACTTTAACTAAACAGAATACTGTTGTTTGAACTGGTAGACAATCTAAAATTAAAAATAGAACCAATAATAAAATCAAACGGATATAACAGAACTGCTTGAGTTATAAAAAATCAACAATTTATGATGAAAAAAATATAGATATAAAACATTCACAAATAAAACAATAAGAACATATAATATCAAAAACTACTCATACAAATGAATTTGAAACATAAGAGCCTGAAAGGCCCAAAAAGTGGCTCTCCTGAGATACAAAGAAACTGACTTTGCAGACCAAGATATTATTAGAACAAATGTTCTAATCAAGTTTCATAAGGATTGAACTATAAATGACCCTCTGGCGGCCATGTTTTTCAACCGACCAGAACCATTTTCGAACTCCTCCAGTATCATCAAAACAAATGTCATGAAAAAGTTTCATGAAGCTTGTACAATAAATGTGAATTTAAAGATTGTTAACAAGCTTTTTTTCAATAGCCATATAAGAAAAATGCCCCGCCCCCTGGCGGCCATGTTTTTCAACACTGAGGAACCATTTTCGAATTCAGCCGAGGTATCATTTCGACAAATTTTCTGACCGAGTGTCATGAGGATCCGACAATAAATGTTGCCTCGACAGTGTTAACAAAGGCAAATATTCATGACACACAACGGACGACAGACAATGGATAAAAGGTGATCATGAAAGTTAACTTTGAGCAAAAGATATTATGCTCATAAAGATTGTCACCATATTTGAAGATATTAATGCAGTGCTTCAGATAGGCTGCGTATCTGCGTCTTTCACCCTATTATTAACATGTTTGCAACAAACTGGAACCATTTTCGAACTCCTCCAAGATATCATTGGGAAAAATCTTCTGACCAAGTTGCATGATGATCGGAAAATACATGTGGACCCTAGAGTGTTAACAAGGTTTTTACTTAAGCCATGGAAGGGAAATTCCCAACCCCTGAGGCCATGTTTTTCAACAAACCGGATTCATTTTTTAAGTCGCCCAAGATATCATTAGGACGAATCTAGCAGCGAAACTGTAAGTGTATTTATGCCTCTATTGAGGACTCGATTGTGTAGATGGCACTTCCATCGCTGAGCTGTGACTTTTGTTTGCTGTGGTGTCACTATGTGTGTGTAGGTGTCACAAATGAAAGCTTGGCAACAGTCTAACTGATGGATTGGTAAGGGAATGCCCAAAAACAAAAATTCCAATTTAATCTATATCAGTTAAGAATATCTATATCAGTTAAGAATATCATATTTATAGAGCTTCGTGTTCCTTTCATTATTTAATTATTCAATCATTTGTTGCAGACGAACACAGCGCATTTAAAATTAAAACTAATCATAAACATGTTGTTAAACTGACAAAACTAGACTTATAATGTGTTTAATATCAACTATTATCATACCATCGCAATGATATCTGCCTGATATAACGTTGTCTGATATTTGTTTGTATATCATGGTCAACAGGAAGTTCTTATATCAGTCATGTGTGGAGGATGGTCATATTACTCTGAATCAACTATAAAGTAATCATTTTTAGTAAACTCGAATCAGAATGAACAAAACAAATAATTTGATACCAAGATGTAATACATTTTAAACACAATACAAACAGCAAAAAACATTTTTTACAAATATTAAGCGCGCGTGCTCATGACGTCAATATTAACACGCCAAACGACAAAAGTCATATTCGAGCTACAACTGCAGCTTTTTAGCGATTTTTCATCATTTCTTTAGAATTGGGGACGTAGATGTATGATAAAGAGGCTCGGCACGAATAAAACCTCGCCGTTATATTATTCTAAGCCTTGCCTGATATATTACAAAAAGATCAGGCAGTAACCTGTTATTATATGTATATATCAATCAATAAACATGTCTGATGTTCCTTACTTCATCATTGATTGGGAATGGTTGCATTAATCAGAAAGTAAACATGTAATTTTGAATGTGACTGAAGTTGACTAGAACATAGTCAAAATTAAATAGTTGCCCTTCTTTTTTCAACGATGACATGGAAGAGACAGCCTTTAAAAAAATATCATTTAAAAAAATCACCAAAATAGGTGCAAATTATAGTCTCAACTTAGACAAGAGCTCCGCAGTCAAAGACATATGTCCCCCACCCTCCAACAGGGCTTTGAACTAGTGACTTCCATTTTAATAGGTGTCATCTACTGTTTAAGGCCTATGCACATGTGAAGTATCAAGATTATCGGTCCATTCACTGACGTGTTATTGATCGGATATGATATTAACACATATTGTGACAGTGAACTTTGACCTAGTTACCCCAATCGCAATAGCGTTCATCAACTGCCCAATGCCAATACACATGTGAGGTATCAAGTCGATTGGTCGATTTGTTAACAAGTTATTGATCGGACAAGATTCTCATACTTATTGTGACAGTGATCTTGACAATTGACCTTGTGACCCGCATTTCATAAAGGGTCATCTACTGACCAAGGAAGTATTAAGTCAATCAGTCAATTCGTTGACAAGTTATTGATATACAAACTGGTCTACCGACAGACAGACAAACCGACCGACATCCAGGCAAACAATATCAATGAATGGGGGGTGGCATAATAATTTGAGTCCCTGCATACAACTAATGCATTTAAAAATGTATGTATTTGTAAAAAAGAAAACATGTAAAGGCCTGTTTTGTTTAAAAAAAAAAAGTTTACAATGGCCTGATACACAGTCGATAGTAGCAAACATGGAAAAGCCTGTTTTTTTTTTAACACAAACCAAGTATACATTGGCTTGATACACAGTCATTTACTTCAAACATAACAAGCCTGTAGACAAATACTCATGCACCTACAATATGAAACTGATGTATCTGAGTAACCTAGATGACTGAATTTATTTACATTGATTTTATTTTTGTAATTTAATTACTGTTTTATTTCTTTAGTATGCTAATGTATGTTTGTAATATTAACAGCAACATTCATTTACTTTGACTGGTGTCTATGATCTCTTGTATTATTAGTTATTCTGTTTGAGGAGTTTGTGTACAAACACCGTATTGAGGAAAGCAAGGGAAGCTAACGCCTCAATTCGTTCCCTAGCCTAAAGTACAGAGGAGGCCAGCCTAAAGTATCCTGATAAAGTATGGCCAACTACTTTGGCGACTCTGGAGAGAGGAGTATTTAGCTAGTCTACGTGAAAGAACACAGACAAATTTAAAATCAAGATATTGCTGTCTGAGAATCCTAGTGTAGGTGATGTGGTTCTAATTAAGGATAATGTTCCTAGAGGTACCTGGAAATTAGGAAGAATTTCTAGTCTATGAAAAAGCAAAGATGGTGATATACGATCTGCGAAAGTGTACCTCGTTTCAGGACCTGTCTTAACAATATAAAGAAGTGAAACTCCAACTGCTGGAGCAGTATTGAATTCTCATTAAAAACAATTAGTTGGTCCTTTATTTAAGGCAAGTGACCGATTGCCCAAACAGTACAAAACAGCACAATACAGCACAATACAAACCAACATAAACACAAAATATGAATAAAGCTGGGGTCATCGCCTTGGAACGGTCAATGCAAAGCATGACCTTTAAATATGCTTTATCCGATAGAGTGCAGTGAAATTGAAGCTTCAGAAGTCGTTTCATCGCCATTTTCCATGATGGGGAGGTCTCCTCGGCCACGTCGAAATGCTGCAGAAGAAGCTAAAAGACAGATTAAATTAGTTTCTTCATAAACAAAAAGTGCAACAGTGTCTTCTCGGCTGTGTCGAAAAAATGCAAAAGAAGCTAAATGACAAATTAAATTACTTTCTGAATAAACAAAGAGATAAACAGTTAATGCAAGTAGGAAATTAACATTTATTTCAACGGAGCCATTTAAACTTTCAATGAAGCAATACAACATAAAAGATAAATTTCCCGCGTAAATTTTCAGCGGAGCAAACAATCAATAGTATTCTCTAAAGCCATACACATGAATTCATCGTGCAAAGTGTGAAGCTCAGATTATGTGTGTATATACGATATCATATATTCAGTTTATAGCCGAAAATTGAGGTACAAACACGTACAATAATGGGAAATTATAAACGTGATATGTGCAACACGAGTTATAAACATAATAAGGATGTAAGTCGCCTTTTTACTTTTGCTTTTTTTCAAACCTTATAAAAAATAGGGTTAACCTAGAGAGGTCAAATTTGGTACATATATAATTTGGACTTAGCTGAAGCGAAAGAAGCGTTTCCAGACCGGAGGGTCGAATTTTAAGATTCCATCTGGACCCTAGAGTTAACCCTAAGTTTGATCGTAAAAAAGTCCGTAAATCTTCGACCCTAGTCCGGCAACTGGATTGCGTTGGCACCCCCTAAGGGTACAGAACTTATATACCAAGCATACACCTCAACCCCATTAGGGGTCAAAAGTTCACCCCTAAAACTAATTTTCTCACTCACATCGGGTCTCGGGGGATACTGTTAGCAAGTGAATATTGTGGCATATTTGTGGCACAAGAAGATGACCTTCATGAAGGTCATGTGACCCCCCACAATATGGGCACCGTTGGAAAGGTCTTGCCAAGCCCCACCAGGAACAGTTTAAATTTTGGGAATCGAACTATCCGTTCAGGAGTTATGGTCCTTTGAATTTTGCAACAGTGTTAAATACGAACTTTTTTACGATCAAACTGTCTTTTGATATATAATGCTCCTCTGTTGTGATACTTGGATACCTGATATCGCGTCAAAAGATAGAGGGGTAAGATATCTAGAGCTTGAGGGGTTTACAGACAGGGTAAGGGGGTAATAAGAAAGTTATGGGCCTTTTTCCGGCCCGTTTTTTGAGGGTTTTTTTTCACAATGTATCACTCTGACGATCACAGTTAATTTATTTTTGCAGATAGAGCCTAAACAATTTATATTTTCGAAATTGAAATAGAATTTCCGTCAAAACGGTAGTTGATTATGGCCCCTAGGACCATAAATAAGGCAGTTATAGCCCTTAGAAGTCGGCTAAGAAAATTGATTTTCGTTAAATTTGGCCAAAAGTGAGAAATTATACAAAATACCGCACTATCGTAGCCACAAAGTACCCAATCATGTTATATACCGTTGGAAAGGTCTTAAAAAATCAAGCAGGATTTATAGAAAAAATAATAATATTTGTGTATGGTGTTCCGTGTGGGTTTGAAAACCCGTTTTTCACGTTATTTTCACCGTTTTTTGGACGGGTTTAAATTTCTATAAATTCGAATTGTGACATAATCGGCCTAAAAATATCTATATTTGTAGGACAAAGCAAGACGGACAATTTGAAGCGCTCTAAGGGGTGCACGGGAGCCAAGGGGTCGGGCTAGGGCGTGGCCAAGGGAGGGACTCTGGAATTTTTTGCCTTTTTTAGGGTTTTGTCACTTAAACTACCAAACTCACTCATTCTTGTACTTGTAGGGCTGAAACTTGAAACAATTTATAATATTTGTATACCAAACCGAACACAATACAAACTTTGACCTAAATATTGGCCCGGGGATAGGCTAATGGGGGTCAAAGTGACCTACCCTATGTTTTTGGGTAATTTTAAAGGCCTTTTTGGCCATGTACTTGCTTTTTAATGTGACTCAATGCGTCTGACGAATATCTAGATTTGTTGGAAGAGGTACGACAAACATTTTGACGTGCCTTAACCCTAGGGTGCGTAGGGGTCTGACTTTGGCGTGTCCAAGTAAGATGTTATTGAATATTATTGATTTTTCCGCATTTTGGCTCTTTAAACTATCCTCCGTCATATCTGCACTTGTAAGGCTGTAACTTGGCACAAATAATTATATTTGTATGCCAAACCGAACAAAATTAAAAATTTGACCTAAATATTAGCCCGGGGTAGGCTAAGGGGGGTCAAAGTGCCATACCCTGGGGCTCTTTGTCCATTTTTTGTAAACATAATACGTTATTTTATATATTTTTTTATGTCTAGACCCGGAATATTAGGTATTGTGTAAGTAGATATTGATGAATTTAAGAATAAATCGAAAGAAAAATTAAGAAAATTTGAAAATGTTCAATAGGGGACTGATATTTATATATATATAGTAAAAAAAGTCCGTTAAATCCTTTTATTAACCCCACCATCTCTGCAGCCCCATAGTTCCGGAAGGGGTCCAGATATCGAAAAATGAACAGCAGATTCGTAATCAGCAATGAATAATACACTAGAATACCGAGTTTGGGACGATTTGGAGGGGTTCACCATCAGGTTGAAATTTTCACCCTGATGTATCAGGGTCAAAATTTTACTGAAGAGGTCAATGTTCGAGGTTTGGAATCAAACTTTGTTTCTAGAGTAAGAATTCAACGCTGCGCACGAATCTGAAGTCCGTTTTCAGATATCTCAAGCCCTTATGGGTAAAACCAACGCCCCCCCCCCCTGCGCTTTTGTACGATCAATTATAACTGGACCGAGCAATTTCCTACGGTCTCGAAGAAGTGTTTTTGCCCAGGAAATCTGGTGGTGGTGGTGGTGGTGGTGGAGGTGGTGATGGTGGTGTTGGTGGTGGTGGTGGTGGCGGTGGTGGTGGTGGCGGTGGTGGTGATGGTGGTGATGGGTTATGGTTAGGGTTATGATGATGATGATGATGATGATGATGATGATGATGATGATGATGATGATGATGATGATGATGATGATGATGATGATGATGATGATGATGATGATGATGATATTTGTACATGATATTTCTTGTGAATCTAGTACAGCTGGAGTTTCACTTCTTTATAAAATGTACGGGTGCCGGTCAACTCGTACCTAAGTCAACTCGCACGGTAGTCAACTCGCACGTTTTTGGTCAACTCGCACGGCATTTCTGGTCAACTCGCACTTTTCAAAGTCAACTCGCACGCCTCGAAAAAATATATAGAAATAGATGAAAATGTAATATGATCAGTAGTTTATAAGAAGTTTATAAGTTAAAATAATTATTATTATGTCCTTTTTCAATAATCTGAATATACGGTTGTCACATTTAATGGCTCTTTTACACTTGTGGTCGGTGTTTTCACGGGTTATGTGAATATAATGTACGGGTGCCGGTCAACTCGTACCTAAGTCAACTCGCACGGTAGTCAACTCGCACGTTTATGGTCAACTCGCACGGCATTTCTGGTCAACTCGCACTTTTCAAAGTCAACTCGCACGCCTCGAAAAAATATATAGAAATAGATGAAAATGTAATATGATCAGTAGTTTATAAGAAGTTTATAAGTTAAAATAATTATTATTATGTCCTTTTTCAATAATCTGAATATACGGTTGTATATCGTTACAGCTCTAGTCCTGAGTCTTCTAATGTAAAGTGTATTATGCCACCCCCCATTCATTGATATTGTTTGCCTGGATGTCGGTCGGTTTGTCTGTCTGTCGGTAGACCAGTTTGTATATCAATAACTTGTCAACGAATTGACTGATTGACTTAATACTTCCTTGGTCAGTAGATGACCCTTTATGAAATGCGGGTCACAAGGTCAATTGTCAAGATCACTGTCACAATAAGTATGAGAATCTTTTCCGATCAATAACTTGTTTACAAATCGACTTGATACCTCACATGTGTATTGGCATTGGGCAGTTGATGAACGCTATTGCGATTGTGGTAACTAGGTCAAAGTTCACTGTCACAATATGTGTTAATATCATATCCGATCAATAACACGTCAGTGAATGGACCGATAATCTTGATACTTCACATGTGCATATGCCTTAAACAGTAGATGACACCTATTAAAATGGAAGTCACTAGTTCAAAGCCCTGTTGGAGGGTGGGGGACATATGTCTTTGACTGCGGAGCTCTTGTCTTAGTTGAGACTATAATTTGCACCTATTTTGGTGATTTTTTTAAATGAAATTTTTTTCAAAGGCTGTCTCTTCCATGTCATCGTTGAAAAAAGAAGGGTAACTATTTAATTTTGACTATGTTCTAGTCAACTTCAGTCACATTCAAAATTACATGTTTACTTTCTGATTAATGCAACCATTCCCAATCAATGATGAAGTAAGGAACATCAGACATGTTTATTGATTGATATATACATATAATAACAGGTTACTGCCTGATCTTTTTGTAATATATCAGGCAAGGCTTAGAATAATATAACGGCGAGGTTTTATTCGTGCCGAGCCTCTTTATCATACATCTACGTCCCCAATTCTAAAGAAATGATGAAAAATTGGCTAAAAAGCTGCAGTTGTAGCTCGAATATGACTTTTGTCGTTTGGGGTGTTAATATTGACGTCATGAGCACGCGCGCTTAATATTTGTAAAAAATGTTTTTTGCTGTTTGTATTGTGTTTAAAATGTATTACATCTTGGTATCAAATTATTTGTTTTGTTCATTCTGATTCGAGTTTACTAAAAATGATTACTTTATAGTTGATTCAGAGTAATATGACCATCCTCCACACATGACTGATATAAGAACTTCCTGTTGACCATGATATACAAACAAATATCAGACAACGTTATATCAGGCAGATATCATTGCGATGGTATGATAATAGTTGATATTAAACACATTATAAGTCTAGTTTTGTCAGTTTAACAACATGTTTATGATTAGTTTTAATTTTAAATGCGCTGTGTTCGTCTGCAACAAATGATTGAATAATTAAATAATGAAAGGAACACGAAGCTCTATAAATATGATATTCTTAACTGATATAGATATTCTTAACTGATATAGATTAAATTGGAATTTTTGGGCATTCCCTTACCAATCCATCAGTTAGACTGTTGCCAAGCTTTCATTTGTGACACCTACACACACATAGTGACACCACAGCAAACAAAAGTCATAGCTCAGCGATGGAAGTGCCATCTACACAATCGAGTCCTCAATAGAGGCATAAATACACTTACAGTTTCGCTGCTAGATTCGTCCTAATGATATCTTGGGCGACTTAAAAAATGAATCCGGTTTGTTGAAAAACATGGCCTCAGGGGTTGGGAATTTCCCTTCCATGGCTTAAGTAAAAACCTTGTTAACACTCTAGGGTCCACATGTATTTTCCGATCATCATGCAACTTGGTCAGAAGATTTTTCCCAATGATATCTTGGAGGAGTTCGAAAATGGTTCCAGTTTGTTGCAAACATGTTAATAATAGGGTGAAAGACGCAGATACGCAGCCTATCTGAAGCACTGCATTAATATCTTCAAATATGGTGACAATCTTTATGAGCATAATATCTTTTGCTCAAAGTTAACTTTCATGATCACCTTTTATCCATTGTCTGTCGTCCGTTGTGTGTCATGAATATTTGCCTTTGTTAACACTGTCGAGGCAACATTTATTGTCGGATCCTCATGACACTCGGTCAGAACATTTGTCGAAATGATACCTCGGCTGAATTCGAAAATGGTTCCTCAGTGTTGAAAAACATGGCCGCCAGGGGGCGGGGCATTTTTCTTATATGGCTATTGAAAAAAAGCTTGTTAACAATCTTTAAATTCACATTTATTGTACAAGCTTCATGAAACTTTTTCATGACATTTGTTTTGATGATACTGGAGGAGTTCGAAAATGGTTCTGGTCGGTTGAAAAACATGGCCGCCAGAGGGTCATTTATAGTTCAATCCTCATGCAACTTGATTAGAACATTTGTTCTAATAATATCTTGGTCTGCAAAGTCAGTTTCTTTGTATCTCAGGAGAGCCACTTTTTGGGCCTTTCAGGCTCTTATGTTTCAAATTCATTTGTATGAGTAGTTTTTGATATTATATGTTCTTATTGTTTTATTTGTGAATGTTTTATATCTATATTTTTTTTCATCATAAATTGTTGATTTTTTATAACTCAAGTAGTTCTGTTATATCCGTTTGATTTTATTATTGGTTCTATTTTTAATTTTAGATTGTCTACCAGTTCAAACAACAGTATTCTGTTTAGTTAAAGTTGTTGCGACAGAAAATAATTTTATATACAATTTTATTTTCAGACACTTAAAAGTTGAAATGTTTATGTGTTATTAGGCATATTTCGCCTTTATTTTAATAAGAAAGACAAACCGAAAGAAATATCTGCGTTTTAAAACTAATAGATATACATTTTGACAGAAATATAGTCATTGCCTCGTATCAGTGTATGAACCATCGCTTTAAATTCGTGGAGGATTCTTTCAGCCTCAGATCCTTGTGCACCTGTGGTTTGTAAAAACCGGATGTAATTTTCTTACCGATTGTGGCATGAACTCATGATGGGCATGTTTCTTTAATTTATGTTGCAATGTATATGTCACTGTCATTTTCACAGGCAAGTTTAGTTGTGTCGTTTTCGGCACCTTATTTTCCAAACAAGAAATTACCCAGTTTTGAAAGAACTCTTTGCAGACACTTTCTTATTTCCACAACACTCAGCATCACAGGGCACCTTCAGGACAAACATGTATTTTGTGGTTCACATGATAATGTGGCAACTAATTATATTTGTTATGCCCATTTAGCTTTGAATTTAATTATAATATCCATCTGCCAGATTGTCTTTCAATTTCATTAGTCCCATTTACTTTCTCCATGTACTTAATTTTTAAACACCCTCTAAAACAGTCATGTTTGGCGCACTTAAAGAAAACTTTATCTCCATTAAAATTTGTCCATTACACGAGCAGGTTGCTGTGCCGTCTGGGCAGCCTCTTATTAAGTGGCATTCATTATAAACAACAAGTCCTGAGTAGAGCTGTAACGATTAGGTTCGATGCATCGAAAAACCGGTTCAACGCCGCCGATTCGATTTCGATACCAATGCGGCCAATTTCGATTCAATTCACTGCAATCTTGATTGATCCGCAACAAGTCACTTACCGGGACCAGAAGCTTGTTGAGGTGTGGATTGAGTGCAGGTCCTACTACCTCACTGAGCTGTACGAGAGCCTCAAGTCCCACAAGCACCACACTGCTGTCCCTCGCACCCTGTACAACAGCACAAGCCACGGCTCTTATTTCTCAAAGATCCTAAGAACAGTTTAACTTACAAATGAATTGCACATTAGAATGCGATTGTCACACAGATATTACAGTCATCAGTAAAAAACAACATTTTGACCTTGACCTTCTACCCAGGGACTTGGTTACACCACTCAGTATGTTTGTATCTACCTATAAAAAGTTGTAGCCTTAATTTATGACATTGACAATAGACGTTTCTTCCACATGACATTCCTTTTATCATGCCTATAATGGTTACCACGTTTTTTTGAAAATCAACCCCTGAACCCCTGCAAGATTTTTTTCTTTAACCCTTTACCACTTAGATACGTATTTTGACGCATTTTTAGTCCCTCAGAAAGTTCAATTAATTAAATTAATTTAAGACCTTTCTTACTAAATTCAAATTTTAAAGGTTTCATTTCCAACTCTTAGATACTGATGAGCTTTACCACTTAGATACGTATTTTCACACATTTGTAGTCCCTCAGAAAGTTAAATTTTATTAAAGACATTTCTTACTAGATTCGAATTTTAAAGGCTTCATTTCCAACCCTTAGATACTGATGAGCAGCGAACATCATAAAACCTAAACATTGACAAAACGAATATCAGGGTAGGGAAAACGATACCTTTATTAACTTTAATATACTAGTACACAGATAGCAATTTGGAAGTAATTACTAAATATGAGAACATAGCCCTTAAGTACAAACGCTCTGGCACTGACAATCCTCTGAATATTAAGGGGCATATACAAACTGTATTGATGTCAATAGTGGAGTGTAAAACTGTTTTATACATCAAGCCTTTTCATTGGAGATAAAATTGTTTCATGCTGAACATGCAGTAAATAGTATTGCATGCTATACTACAAAGACGCGGTCATGTTTCCAATGTTCTGGGGGATTATATTCATTCGTGTCCAGCCGCGGGAAATTTTATTTGAATTTTATTGGACACTTGGACTAGCTTAGACAGCTACGCCGAAAAATGACCTGCCCCCTGGTGGCCATATTTTTATAACAACTGAAACCATTTTCGAACTCATCCAAGATATCATTGGGACATATCGTCTGACCAAGTTTCATAAAGATAAAAACATGAATGTGGCCTGGAGAGTGTTAACAAGGTTTACTAATAGTCATATATGGAAAAATGCCCCGCCCACTGGCAGCTATGTTTTTCGACCAACCGGCGTCATTTTTGAAGTCGTCAAAGATATTGTTGGGATGAATCTTCTGGCCAAGTTTAATGAAGATCGGACAATAAATGTGGCCCCTGTAGTGTTTACAAGATTTTACTATAGCCATATATAGCCATATAAGGAAAATTGCCCAGACCCTTGGAAGCCATGATTTTCTAGCAAACGCGACTACTTTTGAACTTTGTTGGGATGAATCTTCTGCTCAAATTTCATTTAGATTTGACAATAAATGTGGCCCATAGAGTGTTAAAAAGGATTTACTAAAGCCAAATATAGCCATATAAGGAAAAATGCACCGCCCCGTGGTGGCCATGTTATTAAAACAAACCGAAACCATTTTCGAACTCATCTAAGATATCATTGGGGCAAATCTTCTGACCACGTTTCCTCTAAGAGTGTTAACAAGTTGTTACTTTAGCCATATACGAAAAAATGCACCTTCCCCTGACGGCCATATTTTTCAACCAACCGGTATCCTTTTTAAACTAGTCCAAGATATTATTGGGATGAATATTCTGACCAGGTTTCATGAAGATCGGACAATAAATGTGGCCTCTAGAGCCATATAAGAAAAAATGCCCCGCCCCTTGGCAGCCATGTTTTTCAAGCAAACGTAACGATTTTCGATTCCATCCAAGATATTATTGAGACCAATCTGCTGACCAAATTTCATGAAGATTGGTCAACAAATGTGACCTCTACTGTTAACAAGGCAAATGTTGACGCAGCACGACGGACAAAAGGCAATCACAAAAGCTCACCATGAGCACCTTGTGCTCAGGTGGGCTAATAAAAGTAGGTTCCAAAAGAAGGGGAATGATACAGTGGTCAGAGACATTCTGCAGCAGAAACCAAAGGGGCTAATAAATGTACCTGCTGTCAAATGAAAGAAGCAAATATGAAGCCACTGCTAAGGCTTACCTTAAAATGCAAGTGACTAAACACAAGGTCTTTACATTAGAAGACTCAGGACTAGAGCTGTAACGATTGACCCATCATTTGATTCGATTCTATTTCGATACCAAATGGTCCGATTCGATTATTTTCGATTCGATTCAGATTAAACTATTTGCTGCTTATTTTGCAAACTATTTCATCTTTGGTTTGACCAGAGCATAAATTAATATATTTGGTATTGACTATTAACTTAGTATGTTGTACATTTAAAGTGTTTAATTTTTTAAATAAAATTTAAAAACGCAACATTAATATATAAGTTACAAATTTATTGAACAAAACTTCCTGTTGAGTTATTCTTAAATTACATAAAATGCACAATGTATCACATGTGTTTAACAAAAAAAACATGTAAGTATATAAACAACTTCCAGTTTACTTTTTTACAGAATGCAAACAGTTTAGTAAACAAACCATATGGGTAACTTACGTCAACAAAACATGTTTTGCAAGTTGCCTTTGCATCAGAACCTTCGCGAAACCCATAATGTCCCCATACTTTTGATTTTAATTTTGACGGTGCGTCTTTCGGCATGGTTGAAGAAGCCATTTTACCGACAGATGTAATGCTCAGCATGTTATTCATTCATGCATTTGATGCCATATTGGCTATAGACCAATCACAAGACGTATTATAAATGACAAGAACGTTTAGACGACGGATTTGGAAAGTAAGGTTTAACCCTTTACCACTAAGTAGTGCATGACTTGTGCAAACAGCATAGAACCAGAACAGCCTGCGAGTAACTCGCAGTCTGTTTAGGTTTTATGCTGTTCGCTGCTCATCAGTATCTAAGGGTTGGAAATGAAGCCTTTAAAATTCGAATCTAGTAAGAAAGGTCTTTAATAAAATTTAACTTTCTGAGGGACTACAAATGTGTGAAAATACGTATCTAAGTGGTAAAGCTCATCAGTATCTAAGAGTTGGAAATGAAACCTTTAAAATTTAAATTTAGTAAGAAAGGTCTTAAATTAATTTAATTAATTGAACTTTCTGAGGGACTAAAAATGCGTCAAAATACGTATCTAAGTGGTAAAGGGTTAAAGAAAAAAATCTTGCAGGGGTTCAGGGGTTGATTTTCAAAAAAACGTGGTAACCATTATAGGCATGATAAAAGGAATGTCATGTGCAAGAAACGTCTATTGTCAATGTTATAAATTAAGGCTACAACTTTTTATAGGTAGATACAAACATACTGAGTGGTGTAACCAAGTCCCTGGGTAGAAGGTCAAGGTCAAAATGTTGTTTTTTACTGATGACTGTAATATCTGTGTGACAATCGCATTCTAATGTGCAATTCATTTGTAAGTTAAACTGTTCTTAGGATCTTTGAGAAATAAGAGCCGTGGCTTGTGCTGTTGTACAGGGTGCGAGGGACAGCAGTGTGGTGCTTGTGGGACTTGAGGCTCTCGTACAGCTCAGTGAGGTAGTAGGACCTGCACTCAATCCACACCTCAACAAGCTTCTGGTCCCGGTAAGTGACTTGTTGCGGATCAATCAAGATTGCAGTGAATTGAATCGAAATTGGCCGCATTGGTATCGAAATCGAATCGGCGGCGTTGAACCGGTTTTTCGATGCATCGAACCTAATCGTTACAGCTCTACTCAGGACTTGTTGTTTATAATGAATGCCACTTAATAAGAGGCTGCCCAGACGGCACAGCAACCTGCTCGTGTAATGGACAAATTTTAATGGAGATAAAGTTTTCTTTAAGTGCGCCAAACATGACTGTTTTAGAGGGTGTTTAAAAATTAAGTACATGGAGAAAGTAAATGGGACTAATGAAATTGAAAGACAATCTGGCAGATGGATATTATAATTAAATTCAAAGCTAAATGGGCATAACAAATATAATTAGTTGCCACATTATCATGTGAACCACAAAATACATTTTTGTCCTGAAGGTGCCCTGTGATGCTGAGTGTTGTGGAAATAAGAAAGTGTCTGCAAAGAGTTCTTTCAAAACTGGGTAATTTCTTGTTTGGAAAATAAGGTGCCGAAAACGACACAACTAAACTTGCCTGTGAAAATGACAGTGACATATACATTGCAACATAAATTAAAGAAACATGCCCATCATGAGTTCATGCCACAATCGGTAAGAAAATTACATCCGGTTTTACAAACCACAGGTGCACAAGGATCTGAGGCTGAAAGAATCCTCCACGAATTTAAAGCGATGGTTCATACACTGATACGAGGCAATGACTATATTTCTGTCAAAATGTATATCTATTAGTTTTAAAACGCAGATATTTCTTTCGGTTTGTCTTTCTTATTAAAATAAAGGCGAAATATGCCTAATAACACATAAACATTTCAACTTTTAAGTGTCTGAAAATAAAATTGTATATAAAATTATTTTCTGTCGCAACAACTTTAACTAAACAGAATACTGTTGTTTGAACTGGTAGACAATCTAAAATTAAAAATAGAACCAATAATAAAATCAAACGGATATAACAGAACTACTTGAGTTATAAAAAATCAACAATTTATGATGAAAAAAAATATAGATATAAAACATTCACAAATAAAACAATAAGAACATATAATATCAAAAACTACTCATACAAATGAATTTGAAACATAAGAGCCTGAAAGGCCCAAAAAGTGGCTCTCCTGAGATACAAAGAAACTGACTTTGCAGACCAAGATATTATTAGAACAAATGTTCTAATCAAGTTGCATGAGGATTGAACTATAAATGACCCTCTGGCGGCCATGTTTTTCAACCGACCAGAACCATTTTCGAACTCCTCCAGTATCATCAAAACAAATGTCATGAAAAAGTTTCATGAAGCTTGTACAATAAATGTGAATTTAAAGATTGTTAACAAGCTTTTTTTCAATAGCCATATAAGAAAAATGCCCCGCCCCCTGGCGGCCATGTTTTTCAACACTGAGGAACCATTTTCGAATTCAGCCGAGGTATCATTTCGACAAATGTTCTGACCGAGTGTCATGAGGATCCGACAATAAATGTTGCCTCGACAGTGTTAACAAAGGCAAATATTCATGACACACAACGGACGACAGACAATGGATAAAAGGTGATCATGAAAGTTAACTTTGAGCAAAAGATATTATGCTCATAAAGATTGTCACCATATTTGAAGATATTAATGCAGTGCTTCAGATAGGCTGCGTATCTGCGTCTTTCACCCTATTATTAACATGTTTGCAACAAACTGGAACCATTTTCGAACTCCTCCAAGATATCATTGGGAAAAATCTTCTGACCAAGTTGCATGATGATCGGAAAATACATGTGGACCCTAGAGTGTTAACAAGGTTTTTACTTAAACCATGGAAGGGAAATTCCCAACCCCTGAGGCCATGTTTTTCAACAAACCGGATTCATTTTTAAAGTCGCCCAAGATATCATTAGGACGAATCTAGCAGCAAAACTGTAAGTGTATTTATGCCTCTATTGAGGACTCGATTGTGTAGATGGCACTTCCATCGCTGAGCTGTGACTTTTGTTTGCTGTGGTGTCACTATGTGTGTGTAGGTGTCACAAATGAAAGCTTGGCAACAGTCTAACTGATGGATTGGTAAGGGAATGCCCAAAAATTCCAATTTAATCTATATCAGTTAAGAATATCTATATCAGTTAAGAATATCATATTTATAGAGCTTCGTGTTCCTTTCATTATTTAATTATTCAATCATTTGTTGCAGACGAACACAGCGCATTTAAAATTAAAACTAATCATAAACATGTTGTTAAACTGACAAAACTAGACTTATAATGTGTTTAATATCAACTATTATCATACCATCGCAATGATATCTGCCTGATATAACGTTGTCTGATATTTGTTTGTATATCATGGTCAACAGGAAGTTCTTATATCAGTCATGTGTGGAGGATGGTCATATTACTCTGAATCAACTATAAAGTAATCATTTTTAGTAAACTCGAATCAGAATGAACAAAACAAATAATTTGATACCAAGATGTAATACATTTTAAACACAATACAAACAGCAAAAAACATTTTTTACAAATATTAAGCGCGCGTGCTCATGACGTCAATATTAACACGCCAAACGACAAAAGTCATATTCGAGCTACAACTGCAGCTTTTTAGCGATTTTTCATCATTTCTTTAGAATTGGGGACGTAGATGTATGATAAAGAGGCTCGGCACGAATAAAACCTCGCCGTTATATTATTCTAAGCCTTGCCTGATATATTACAAAAAGATCAGGCAGTAACCTGTTATTATATGTATATATCAATCAATAAACATGTCTGATGTTCCTTACTTCATCATTGATTGGGAATGGTTGCATTAATCAGAAAGTAAACATGTAATTTTGAATGTGACTGAAGTTGACTAGAACATAGTCAAAATTAAATAGTTACCCTTCTTTTTTCAACGATGACATGGAAGAGACAGCCTTTAAAAAATATCATTTAAAAAAATCACCAAAATAGGTGCAAATTATAGTCTCAACTAAGACAAGAGCTCCGCAGTCAAAGACATATGTCCCCCACCCTCCAACAGGGCTTTGAACTAGTGACTTCCATTTTAATAGGTGTCATCTACTGTTTAAGGCCTATGCACATGTGAAGTATCAAGATTATCGGTCCATTCACTGACGTGTTATTGATCGGATATGATATTAACACATATTGTGACAGTGAACTTTGACCTAGTTACCCCAATCGCAATAGCGTTCATCAACTGCCCAATGCCAATACACATGTGAGGTATCAAGTCGATTGGTCGATTTGTTAACAAGTTATTGATCGGAAAAGATTCTCATACTTATTGTGACAGTGATCTTGACAATTGACCTTGTGACCCGCATTTCATAAACTGACCAAGGAAGTATTAAGCCAATCAGTCAATTCGTTGACAAGTTATTGATATACAAACTGGTCTACCGACAGACAGACAAACCGACCGACATCCAGGCAAACAATATCAATGAATGGGGGGTGGCATAATAATTTGAGTCCCTGCATACAACTAATGCATTTAAAAATGTATGTATTTGTAAAAAAGAAAACATGTAAAGGCCTGTTTTGTTTTTAAAAAAAAACAAGTTTACAATGGCCTGATACACAGTCGATAGTAGCAAACATGGAAAAGCCTGGGTTTTTTTTAACACAAACCAAGTATACATTGGCTTGATACACAGTCATTTACTTCAAACATAACAAGCCTGTAGACAAATACTCATGCACCTACAATATGAAACTGATGTATCTGAGTAACCTAGATGACTGAATTTATTTAAATTGATTTTATTTTTGTAATTTAATTACTGTTTTATTTCTTTAGTATGCTAATGTATGTTTGTAATATTAACAGCAACATTCATTTACTTTGACTGGTGTCTATGATCTCTTGTATTATTAGTTATTCTGTTTGAGGAGTTTGTGTACAAACACCGTATTGAGGAAAGCAAGGGAAGCTAACGCCTCAATTCGTTCCCTAGCCTAAAGTACAGAGGAGGCCAGCCTAAAGTATCCTGATAAAGTATGGCCAACTACTTTGGCGACTCTGGAGAGAGGAGTATTTAGCTAGTCTACGTGAAAGAACACAGACAAATTTAAAATCAAGATATTGCTGTCTGAGAATCCTAGTGTAGGTGATGTGGTTCTAATTAAGGATAATGTTCCTAGAGGTACCTGGAAATTAGGAAGAATTTCTAGTCTATGAAAAAGCAAAGATGGTGATATACGATCTGCGAAAGTGTACCTCGTTTCAGGACCTGTCTTAACAATATAAAGAAGTGAAACTCCAACTGCTGGAGCAGTATTGAATTCTCATTAAAAACAATTAGTTGGTCCTTTATTTAAGGCAAGTGACCGATTGCCCAAACAGTACAAAACAGCACAATACAGCACAATACAAACCAACATAAACACAAAATATGAATAAAGCTGGGGTCACCGCCTTGGAACGGTCAATGCAAAGCAAGACCTTTAAATATGCTTTATCCGATAGAGTGCAGTGAAATTGAAGCTTCAGAAGTCGTATCATCGCCATTTTCCATGATGGGGAGGTCTCCTCGGCCACGTCGAAATGCTGCAGAAGAAGCTAAAAGACAGATTAAATTAGTTTCTTCATAAACAAAAAGTGCAACAGTGTCTTCTCGGCTGTGTCGAAAAAATGCAAAAGAAGCTAAATGACAAATTAAATTAGTTTCTGAATAAACAAAGAGATAAACAGTTAATGCAAGTAGGAAATTAACATTTATTTCAACGGAGCCATTTAAACTTTCAATGAAGCAATACAACATAATAGATAAATTTCCCGCGTAAATTTTCAGCGGAGCAAACAATCAATAGTATTCTCTAAAGCCATACACATGAATTCAACGTGCAAAGTGTGAAGCTCAGATTATGTGTGTATATACGATATCATATATTCAGTTTATAGCCGAAAATTGAGGTACAAACACGTACAATAATGGGAAATTATAAACGTGATATGTGCAACACGAATTATAAACATAATAAGGATGTAAGTCGCCTTTTTACTTTTGCATTTTTTCAAACCTTATAAAAAATAGGGTAAACCTAGAGAGGTCAAATTTGGTACATATATAATTTGGACTTAGCTGAAGCGAAAGAAGCGTTTCCAGACCGGAGGGTCGAATTTTAAGATTCCATCTGGACCCTAGAGTTAACCCTAAGTTTGATCGTAAAAAAGTCCGTAAATCTTCGACCCTAGTCCGGCAACTGGATTGCGTTGGCACCCCCTAAGGGTACAGAACTTATATACCAAGCATACACCTCAACCCCATTAGGGGTCAAAAGTTCACCCCTAAAACTAATTTTCTCACTCACATCGGGTCTCGGGGGATACTGTTTGCAAGTGAATATTGTGGCATATTTGTGGCACAAGAAGATGACCTTCATGAAGGTCATGTGACCCCCCACAATATGGGCACCGTTGGAAAGGTCTTGCCAAGCCCCACCAGGAACAGTTTAAATTTTGGGAATCGAACTATCCGTTCAGGAGTTATGGTCCTTTGAATTTTGCAACAGTGTTAAATACGAACTTTTTTACGATCAAACTGTCTTTTGATATATAATGCTCCTCTGTTGTGATACTTGGATACCTGATATCGCGTCAAAAGATAGAGGGGTTAGATATCTAGAGCTTGAGGGGTTTACAGACAGGGTAAGGGGGTAATAAGAAAGTTATGGGCCTTTTTCCGGCCCGTTTTTTGAGGGTTTTTTTTCACAATGTATCACTCTGACGATCACAGTTAATTTATTTTTGCAGATAGAGCCTAAACAATATATATTTTCGAAATTGTAATAGAATTTCCGTCAAAACGGTAGTTGATTATGGCCCCTAGGACCATAAATAAGGCAGTTATAGCCCTTAGAAGTCGGCTAAGAAAATTGATTTTCGTTAAATTTGGCCAAAAGTGAGAAATTATACAAAATACCGCACTATCGTAGCCACAAAGTACCCAATCATGTTATATACCGTTGGAAAGGTCTTAAAAAATCAAGCAGGATTTATAGAAAAAATAATAATATTTGTGTATGGTGTTCCGTGTGGGTTTGAAAACCCGTTTTTCACGTTATTTTCACCGTTTTTTGGACGGGTTTAAATTTCTATAAATTCGAATTGTGACATAATCGGCCTAAAAATATCTATATTTGTAGGACAAAGCAAGACGGACAATTTGAAGCGCTCTAAGGGGTGCACGGGAGCCAAGGGGTCAGGCTAGGGCGTGGCCAAGGGAGGGACTCTGGAATTTTTTGCCTTTTTTTAGGGTTTTGTCACTTAAACTACCAAACTCACTCATTCTTGTACTTGTAGGGCTGAAACTTGAAACAATTTATAATATTTGTATACCAAACCGAACACAATACAAACTTTGACCTAAATATTGGCCCGGGGATAGGCTAATGGGGGTCAAAGTGACCTACCCTATGTTTTTGGGTAATTTTAAAGGCCTTTTTGGCCATGTAATAGCTTTTTAATGTGACTCAATGCGTCTGACGAATATCTAGATTTGTTGGAAGAGGTACGACAAACATTTTGACGTGCCTTAACCCTAGGGTGCGTAGGGGTCTGACTTTGGCGTGTCCAAGTAAGATGTTATTGAATATTATTGATTTTTCCGCATTTTGGCTCTTTAAACTATCCTCCGTCATATCTGCACTTGTTAGGCTGTAACTTGGCACAAATAATTATATTTGTATGCCAAACCGAACAAAATTAAAAATTTGACCTAAATATTAGCCCGGGGTAGGCTAAGGGGGGTCAAAGTGCCATACCCTGGGGCTCTTTGTCCATTTTTTGTAAACATAATACGTTATTTTATATATTTTTTTATGTCTAGACCCGGAATATTAGGTATTGTGTAAGTAGATATTGATGAATTTAAGAATAAATCGAAAGAAAAATTAAGAAAATTTGAAAATGTTCAATAGGGGACTGATATTTATATATATATAGTAAAAAAAGTCCGTTAAATCCTTTTATTAACCCCACCATCTCTGCAGCTCCATAGTTCCGGAAGGGGTCCAGATATCGAAAAATGAACAGCAGATTCGTAATCAGCAATGAATAATACAGTATAATACCGAGTTTGGGACGATTTGGAGGGGTTCACCATCAGGTTGAAATTTTCACCCTGATGTATCAGGGTCAAAATTTTACTGAAGAGGTCAATGTTCGAGGTTTGGAATCAAACTTTGTTTCTAGAGTAAGAATTCAACGCTGCGCACGAATCTGAAGTCCGTTTTCAGATATCTCAAGACCTTATGGGTAAAACCATCGCCCCCCCCCTGCGCTTTTGTACGATCAATTATAACTGGGCCGAGCAATTTCCTACGGTCTCGAAGAAGTGTTTTTGCCCAGGAAATCTGGTGGTGGTGGTGGTGGTGGTGGTGGTGGAGGTGGTGATGGTGGTGTTGGTGGTGGTGGTGGTGGCGGTGGTGGTGGTGGCGGTGGTGGTGATGGTGGTGATGGGTTATGGTTAGGGTTATGATGATGATGATGATGATGATGATGATGATGATGATGATGATGATGATGATGATGATGATGATGATGATGATGATGATGATGATGATGATGATGATGATGATGATGATGATGATGATGATGATGATGATGATATTTGTACATGATATTTCTTGTGAATCTAGTACAGCTGGAGTTTCACTTCTTTATATAATGTACGGGTGCCGGTCAACTCGTACCTAAGTCAACTCGCACGGTAGTCAACTCGCACGTTTTTGGTTAACTCGCACGGCATTTCTGGTCAACTCGCACTTTTCAAAGTCAACTCGCACGCCTCGTAAAATATATAGAAATAGATGAAAATGTAATATGATCAGTAGTTTATAAGAAGTTTATAAGTTAAAATAATTATTATTATGTCCTTTTTCAATAATCTGAATATACGGTTGTCACATTTAATGGCTCTTTTACACTTGTGGTCAGTGTTTTTCACGGGTTATATGAATGTTTGTAATAGGTGTGAAAGGTCTTATATACAACTAACAATTATTAAAATGGCAAAGCATTAATCAATTAAACTAAATTGGTATGATAATAAATCAGTGATACTTTAATGTTTGTCACAAAACAGAGAATGTTAATTTAGCTTGTAATTAAAATGTTTTACTTTTATAATCAGGTGTGAGTTAAATTAAAGAAAATTAAAACGAAAATTAGGTGATGTTTGTTGCATGCGGTTATTTCATAATAGATCAAAGTTTCTTAGTAATGTATATAAATCGACTAAATTAAGAATAGGTTATCATTATCAACATATATGTGCTACGGAATACATAGTATAGCGAATTCGTGCGTTTTTTGTGTGATTGATTATCCGTGTATATTGTGTTCAATGAATGTGGGTCCAAGGCAGCAAGCAATTGAATAATTGGCGATAGTTGCCAAAAATGGCAACACCGAACATGCGAAACCGGTAAGTACCATTCATGTCATTGTATACTATAATATTTCAAACAAGTGGAAAGTGATACTCATTTTCTATAGCGTGTCCGTTGCAAAACTTACATTTTCTATTTTCGCGTATTATGTTATTATAACGACCTCTTTAGATTTCTAATTGATGCGAAGATAATCGAAATCGTGTTAGTGGTGTTTTGTATTTCTTATTTCTGATTTGTCATAAAGTTATCTCAATATACCAGCTTTTCTCAATATACCAGCTTTGCTTGAAGTTATTTAATAAACGTTGTTTATTTGTATTGTATTATAGATGAATGTTTGTTTTTGTGATACTGTTATCACTCGATCCAAGTATTTTTAACCAATATCGGAATATATGTAATTTGCAATTATTAATTCAAATACGTTTAATTGTTCGCGTGTTGATTTATAATAGTGGAAAGTATTTTATTATTTGTATTCTAATTTCTATTTAATTGTTATAAACTTTGTATAAGCTTATATTTTTTACCTTTAATGAGCTATGAAAGATATTGAAAACAGCTGTCACCTAATCAGTAACAATACCCTATTTCTCACCACTAAAATTACAATAAACAGATAATCTGTCAGTCATTCAGAGCTGACGAGGGTACTGATTATCGAGGAGTAAATAAGGCTATTACTGATAGGGGTTGTCTAGAGATAAGGCTGTAGTATGGAATACTTAAATAAATATTTTGTATTTGTTCATGCTATACAATTTAATATTTAATTAATTAATGTAGAACCGTAACTCATGTACAAATTTTAAAAATGTTGGTAAATTTTATTAAGGTATTAAATAAATAAACATTTGATTCTTGTAAAATTGTATGATTGAGAATTATTGTAAAATTAATCATTGTTTCGTACAACCATGTTTAAATACGTGTAGGTATGATAATCATATATGCGCGGTTTATATGATACTTAGCTAAGCTATACGTATCTGTACTCACGTTGACATTATTGTTATACGTTTTTTCCCTATAATTGTGTGCTCAATAAGTTTTCCATACGTAACGGGATCTTTATTAATTGTTTAACGTCTTAATAATTAATAGTTATTAATAAATATGTGCATGCATTATTTATTTGTTTATTAATTCCATTTTCTACTTATTATGTGTTCATGTATTAAATATTTCTACAACTTCATAAAATACAAGCATGATTTGAACTTCCAAATGGACAATGTGTTTACAAAATGAGTATTGCTTTGAGAAACCGGGTCTTAACGCAAGTGCGTAAACTTCTATTAATTTGATATATTGTTACCCGAAAATAAGATGCACAATTCCGGACATAAAATTAAGCGTTTCTAACAGTATACAATAAATATTTGAGACTTCGTTAATTGAAATTAAATGAATCTTTGTTAATTAGGATTAATTAACTTATTTAATTATGTGTATTACTATTTGTTAATAACGCACAGTGTTGCAAAACCTGCAATGGTTTGAATGTTCGTAACAGTTATGGGGGAAAATGTTTTGTCTTTGTAGGCATTACACAAAAACAGTACTTGCCGCCATTCGCGGTGAAACGGACATAACGTTTGTCTGCAAGCCTTGTTCAACGTCTGCACAGAACGGAACACAGGAGGGATCCGAAGAAGTGGCGGCACTTGGCAATGCGACCGATGACATGGAGACAGAAGACACGCCTGTTAATGAACAGGTATTGTACAACTTTCCATAATTTCTATTCAAAGTGTATCGAGACAGTTTGGTATATTTTATTATTTTTACTAGTACTTATCATACACCTTGCTATGGTGCGCTTCATATGTTTCAGATTTCAAAGTCTGCACAGAATGTAGCACAGGCGGGTTCCGAAGAAGAGACTGCAATTGGCAATGCGACCGACGTCATGGATACAGAAGACACGCATGTTAATGAACAGGTAGTTTGAAACGTTCCATACTTTCTATTCATTGTGTATCGGATATGTTTCAGATTTCCTTTGTGTCGCCCAACTTATGATGTTACTGATGTTTGGGGTTCTACCGCCAGTGACGTCAGTGGAATTTCGGATGAGGATGACATAAGCCGTGTTCGAGATCTGACCCTGGCAGTGAATACTACCTTCCAAGTACCCAGAGAAATACTAGAAGAGTAAGTTATTAAGTTAAGTGTTTTTAATTAGAGTTTTACTTGTAAGAGTCATGTATAAAGGTTATGTTCGCTGTCTTTTCCCTGATCACACAACTATGCTAAATTCCAGGTCTCTGGAAGACGCGGCGCCTACCGAGTCCTTTACAGAGGGTATTCCTGTGATATTTGAGGTAGTAGCAGGCGGATCGCAGCGCGGTAAAGACCTGCTGTGTGACAGCATCGGCTACACATACGTCGTGAAGGTAAGTTTTCCAAAATAGTGTAATATTAGTGCATATATTTTATTGGTTACTTTTCCATATCTCATACGAACCGTTTCCTTTTCAGGAGCGACATCATAGCAGTACTGTTTGGTGTTGAAGTGTCCGGAATAAATCAACGAGATGTCCAGCACGTGTGCGGGAAATCAAGGATGGTTTCAACCAGGGCCACCTAAACCACAACCACCCGCCAGTTCCTTCAAAGAAGAGTAAAATAATCATTACCCAGAAGGTATGTGGTTGTTAATGTGTTAAATGTGATAAATGTAATAGTTGTTATGAATTATAATAGTTAACGTCCGAAAAGGCTGTCATAAACTTCTTTTACACCACGTACGTGAAACGATATTTGTATATTCGTGTATTTGCAGGCCGCACACTGTGCTAGCCAACAGATTTTCACCGCAGCAAGTGGTATTGTGGAGAACGTGGCAAGCGAGGTTCTTACGCAAACAGACATCGAACACCCAAACCTCGACTACATCATGCGGGTTGTAAACCGCAAGAGGCAACGGCTCCGTCCAGATGATCCCCGGGATTTGGACTTTAAGGTATTTAATTAGCCATTGGATTATACTGATGATTATCTTATTTGAAATAATTCTACACATTCATCGCTTGACGGAGACTTATTTTTTTTCAATTTTTAGCTACAAGAGGACTTCCTGCCGGGTGGTTTTTTGAAAGGAGACATAAAAGTTTACGGGAGGAGACACCTAATCTTCGCCACCGACGAGCAGTTGAGCCGCCTAAAGACCGCCGAGAGATGGTACTTGGACGGTACATTTAAGGTAATTGTTTATGTATTCGGTATCTTTGCATTCGCTATACTTGTATATCATCTTTACGAAAAGACATTTGTAGATGTATAACATAGCGTTTATTTTCAGGTTGTGCGAAAACCATTCGACAATCTGACGAGTGTTTACGCTTTCGTGAGGCGAGGCGACTGTGCCAAGCAGATACCCCTGATATTTGTTTTGATGTCAGGGCGACGAACAGTCGACTACATCAAAGTTCTACAGGTTAGCATTTAAATTTCTAGTAACTTGCATTTTAATTTAAAAAATGGTTTGTGATTTTAAACGTAATTTAATATGTCGGTAATGCCAACATTTCTTAAATACTGCCATGTGTTATTGTCTTAAGAAAATTGGCCGTCTGCTGTGCAGAGAGGTAGAAGTAGAAGAGTTTGTAGTTGATTTTGAGAAGGCCATGTGGAAGGCCCTACGCTACGTGTTCGGCGAGGACGCCAAGATCCATGGCTGTGCCTTCCATTGGGGGCATGCCGTTTGGCGCCAAGTGCAGGTATATCATTTAAGTATGTGTTTTCCGGTAATATATTTATTTATACTGATACAATCGTCTAAATAAATAGGCAAATGAGACTAATATTATTTAATGTTATACATTTCTATTTTAGGCTTAGGGGCTCGTATCGAGAACGCCACGAGAAGAGAAACGTACGCATACATAAGGAAAATACTGTGTCTGCCGTTCTTACCGGCAGAACACATTCCCGAGATGTTCGAGTCCATGGTCGACATCGCGCCTCGCAGATTTGATGGACTTTTGAGCTACATACGCTCAACATGGTTCGTGTCTTCAACTTGGCCTGTGCCATGCTGGTCGGTGTTCGGCATGAGCATTCGAACCAACAACGACGTAGAAGGCAAAAAAAATCTGATGCTATTGCCATCTAAACATGTGTTTTATTGCGACTACTTTTATTATGATTTTGTAATGCTAAGTATAGACGAAACATTAATTTCCTTTCAAATTTAACTTCAGGTTGGCACAGACGTCTCAGTGGGAGAGCGGGGATTTGCCCCCCCCCCCCCCATGTACCTCCTCATCCGTCTTCTTTCTGACGAGGCAAACGTTGCACTTCGGAACGTACAGCTGGTTACGGAGCTGCAACTGACTCGCTACCAGCGACGCCAGCAGAAAATCATGCAAGGCCAGATTGCCAGGTTGTGGTCATTGTACAGGCGGGGCGAGGTATCCGCAACGGCACTACTGAAACAGATGAGCACAAAGTACAAGCACTGTGCTTGAAAAGATGTATAAAACAGATGAGCACAAAGTACAAGCACTGTGCTTGATTGAACTACAATGTAAATATCTTGTAAATATTGAAATAAAAAAAATACTTAGATGTATCTCTCTTGTGTTTATATTGTAAATCTTTGATTGTGTGAACATTTTGAAATAAATATTAAAACAAAAGTATATAGATGTATGTCTCCTTGTGTATATATTGTAAATCTTTGATTATGTGTGAAAATATTTATAAAAAAATAAAGATGTATGTCTCATTGTGTACATATTGTAAAGCTTTGTTAATGTGTGTAGATATTGAAATAAATATTAAAAGAAAAGTATGTAGATGTATGTCTACTTGTGTACATATTGTAAAGCTATGATAATGTGTGTAAATATATTGAAATAAATATTACAATAAAAGTATATAGATGTATGTCTACTTGTGTACATATATAAAGCTTTGATAATGTGTATTAATAATGTAATAAAAATTAAAATAATTGTTAAAAAATATATTTTTAAAAGAAATTAAAATGTCAGTTTTAATGTGCCGATAACGTTACCATCGTATAAACAATATTTTGTGAAAATTAGTTTTTTGTTATTTTGTAAATATTTTTCAATAAAAAGTATTAACTAAACTCTGAAAGTATTAATCATTTGTTTTTATGCATAAATTACTCGTTTAGAACCCATTAATACATCAATATTTTGACTACCGTGCGAGTTGACTTAGGTACAAATAAACTTCCGTGCGAGTTAACCAAAAAACGTGCGAGTTGACTACCGTGCGAGTTGACTTAGGTACGAGTTGACTGTAAACCTTAAATTCAAATGATTGATAAACATAAGCTTATTTAATTATAGTCTTTACAGAAAGACCTATCTAACTGCCTTTTTTAATCTCTCAATCTTTTATGAATTAATTAGATTGATCGCAGGGTCATCAACCAATCCAGCGCATTCTGCACAGCCCAATTCAGACAATTATTACTGCATGTGTTACCATATAATAAAACTGTATTATGTACGTTTGTCAACTTGTTTCACTCCCTTTTGATGTGGCTGGAGTTTTTGCATTTGATTTATCTTTGAGATATGGGACCAAGTCTGGTCAAAGCAGTTGGTCAATGCATATCAAACTACAAATGCCATGGTTTTAATCAAATTCTAATCAATTTATTAAAAATAGATGTGTGTCCATAGGACACAGATGCCCCCACAATTTGGCTCTGTCACAAAGATTCCTATCGTTTGCTTAATCAGGGGCCATAACTCCATAGATATCTCATACACTTGCATCAAAATACTCAGGTATACAAGTTCACGTGCTGACAACTATTCACAAAAAGATGGCTCTAGCAGTTATACTTTTGCGTTCTGTGCGACACAAACTTTGGGCTATGGACAGCCAGATGGACAGACAGACAAACAATGGCAAATCACCTCCTCCCTTTTTTGTGGGGTCATACAAAATTATTTATGATTAATATGACAGTTAGGAAAAGCAAGCTTAACATATAAACTTAAATGTATTTTGTAAGAAAGGAAAGCAGCATCTGTAATTACGAATTAAACCCAAAAAGTTTAAAACGCAGCATGGCATTGGTGGGTTACCTCAGTTAGTAGCATCATTGAGAAAAAAAGAAACTTGGCAGCGTAAAGTCTAGCTGAATCGTGCATATCTGTCACCTCTATTTCAAGAAGCACATATGTTATGATTAAATAGAACATGAATGTATTTTCAGTGTAAAAAGATAGTATCTTACCTAAAGACCAGTATGTCTGTCCTGACTAGCCAAGGAACCATGGTTCTTTCAAGGATGGACATCACAAGGTGATCCCTCAAACACATCTGAACTGTACTCATTACAAAAGATTCATAATGGATGGAAATTCTGCAAAATATCTAAAGAAGAAGCATGTAAGCCTTCTTTTTACATCTTATTTATTTTACTTGCAAAATAAAAAAGTAGGGATAATAGGGCTATTTTTGAAAAAAGTAGGGAAAAGTAGGGTTAAGAAAAAAAAGTAGGGAAAAGTAGAGAAAAGTAGGAAATGTAGGGACCAGTAGAAAGACTGGGTAATTCTAATTTTTTTTTTTCGAAACGTTTTTCTAACGTTTTCTTCCAAGAATATTGCTGACACCGTTTTTAGTAATTTTTCAAAGACCGTTTTACGTGAAAAAAACTTCTAAGAAACTAACAAATTTCGTTCGTACAACAATTCTGTTCTGGTTGATAGTGATCTCAAACCTACTTTCTATTTCCTTTGTTTACTGTTCTGGGAGAGGTCAAATTCATTAGGCCCTGGTTTAAGGATATGAAGAATTTCATAAATAGAAATTAACATATTCTCAACAGGAAGTGGAGCATAAAGCACTTTCATTATTTGTAAATGTGTTAAAAAATGTGTTTAGAATGTAGTACTGCGCATGCGTAGGGCTGAAAAGGCGGAGTTATTATCGCGAGCTACAGTAAAACGCGGCTTAACTTCGTTCTTCAATGTGCGTATAATCGATATATCTTTTATATAAAATTCCAAATGGTGAAGACCAAAAATAAAAGGAAATTATCAATCTTCTAATAGTGCAAAGTATCCTTGGATGTTTTATTCGGTTTAGTTTAGTTTAGAAAATCAAGCATTTGGCGGAAGTTAGTTTAACAACAACAACGAAGAAACCTCCCCAAAGATTTTCTTATAAAATGTATGGAAGCATATTTGTGCCACCACTTAACAACTTAAAATAACATGAAAATAATGGAGGATTTCTTGAAAAAGAAATTCTTTTCGCGAAAACAGATAAATATTCACGGGAATAAATATATTATGTTAACTATGGAAGCATATTTGTGCCACCACTTAACAACTTAAAATAACATGAAAATAATGGAGGATTTCGCGAAAAAGAAATTCTTTTCGCGAAAACAGATAAATTTTCACGTAAATAAATATATTTTGTTAACACGAATTTATGCATGTTAGTGCTCTAAACTGCCAACACATACAGATAAAATGTTCATGAAAATAATGGAAGATTTCGCAAAACAAATAACTTTTCTCGAAATCAGATAACTTCATGAAATTATGAATATTAATTCGCGGAAGATGCCAGTTATATAAAAATAGATGCTCTTCAATTGGTGAACATTGTCTTTATCCTACAGACCAAGAACTGGAGTGTACGTGCATACTATAGCAAGTAGTAAGTTTCCTTTTATTGTTTTATTTTTTATGTAAATGCATCTTTGTTGACGAAAATACATGAAGCTGTTTTTACATATTTATTTTCAGACACAAAAATGCAAATTACTGGGTGAGAAATGGATGTGCGATTTTTCTGTATTCATTAATGCAACAGTCTATACAGTGTCAATGTCACATTTAGAGTTCAAAGGTCGAAAACGGTACAGTACCAATTTCCCCCTTTGGAAAGCCACCTGTTAGACCATTGGATTTTTTATTTGAATAATAGATCTCTAATTTTCTTTATGGTAATTCCAGATCATGCCCGCATACGATATTCAGGACGCCGATCTTCGGGGTATGTCATCATCACAGCTTATTGTTTTGTATCGTCAGAGTGGTTATTCTATACGTGAAATTCTTGGAGTTATGGCCATACGACATGGAACAATAACAAGCGAACGATCAATTTTCCGAGTCTTGAGACGTTACCGCCTGACTAGAGGCCAAAGTCAGCACAGTCTCGACGAACTTATTCAAGAAATATTGCTTGAGTTATCAGCTTCCGGTGAAAATGCTGGTTACCGGCAAATGCGTCAAAGACTCCTGATTAATCATGGACTTGCAGCTACATTTGAGATGGTTCGTCTTATTTTAGGACTCATTGATTCACAAGGTGCTGCTGATGTACATATCTGGCTTTTATTTAGATTACATTAGGGAAATTGATGGCATTCCAGTTCGGGTTTACGGTGACGCGGTATAGAAAATTCTATTGTCCGTGATGTGCAAATGGCATTACGATGGACAGACGCAGATCAGTACCAGGGGATCCAAAGCTTCGTCTATGTTTCATCTAACAGAAATGTCTGAATTGAGAGGTTTTGGCGGAGTCTTAGAGAAATGTGTGGAAAGGTCTGGATGAACCATTTTAAAGATATGAGTGATTTCGGATTACTGGACACATCTGATAGTGTGCACTTAGAATGCATTAGATATTGTTTTCTTCTTGTCATTAGTAAAGACCTGAATGAAGTTTGCAATATTTGGAATACTCATTGTGTTCGTCGAAATAACCGAATTTCATGTCCTGCAGGAAAACCTGAGGTGTTGTTCTTTCAGCCAGAAGTACATGGCGCAAGAGATTGTAAAATATCACTGGTTGACCAAAGGGAATTAAATGATGTGGAACGGTAGTATTCTCAACGCCCTCCAGAACTTGGTGTATCACAAGAGTTCCTGACAATTGCAAGAGCAGCTGTCGGAGATTTGAATCTTCAATACCCACCTAGAAACAGAGAAGAAGGAACAGAGCTTTTTGCTGCAATAATCATGTACATTGAACGCCTCGTTTAACACGGAAATGAAACAAAAATGAACTTAATGATACTTCCTTACAAGCTAGCTAACTTGTGCATTGGTTGACAAAATGTCAATCAATATATATAGTTGTGTCTGAAAGCAGAGCAAGTACTAGTTTTAAACAAGCTGTTGGCTTTGTATGCGTTGTCATTGCCATGTATGATTGTGTGTCAATAAAACAATACATGTTTTGTCAGTTTCGCTTTAAAATATCATTTTAATATGTGGCCAAAATGCTAGCTTTATTTGTTATGAACACCCTGAAATAAAAATAAAACACAAACCAGGTTACGGTGTATATGGAATCAATACCGTCACGGGGGAAGTACTGTTACACGAAGGGTAGAGTGTCTGGAAATATAATTTCTGGATCACTGCACTGTTTGCGTAACACTTTCAAATGTCATATGAACGATGGAATGCTTCTGTTCTGCCCATGTGTGGTAATCGCCCTTATACTGTCAAATAGTTATAAATTTTTTGGGCATACGGTATGAACAATGCAACACAAGGTGAGCCTTGAGACGGTTCTGTAAAGACTACAGATAAACGAGAGAAACTGACTCATTACGACTGTCAAATTTGATATCATTGTTTCTTGCAGTCGTGTCAGAGGGCTGTCAGGTGTCATTTTCTCGTGTTCCCTTGAATGCAGGGGTTGTCATAAGGCACTTCTCGTCTTGCATTGTTCCGCCAATGTGGGGTGAGAATAGCAGTTTTATGCCATACAATAAGAGTGTTTCATATCCAAACTAATTTTTATTATGCAGTAGTCTACATGTGACCTTGACCTTTGAGAAACATACCTCAAACACACCAGTAAACATGGATAAATACATCAATAGTTATGTACAACTAACTATTTGTTAAGGTACAACTACATAGAGTATGCGAAAGTGCAAAGGTAAGTCAGAGGTAGCTGTATTAGTTGAATTTGTTTGATGGTAATCAAGATGATATTTAAACAAGAACCGTTCGACATCCACACACTCGACTTTTCTCAGGGCAGTGCTAGATTATTATTATAAAATGAAAATCTAAGTGAACAAATATACGTTGAAAATGGGGTATAATTCTGCCAAAATATTTCTTGGATTATCTGTCTTGCAAGTTGGTGTTCTCCTTTTGATAGTTAACAACAGCCCATTGTATAAAACTTGGATATCTTATCCGCCGGTTATCTTTGCGCACTGCTTAAATTTGTCCAAATTGGTTAAGACCTTGGTTAACTTTAACAACAACAAAACAATATCCAAAGCATGTGATGGTCTCGTGAATCTTTTTAAAAAACTGGAATCCAAAGTAAATTATCCAAACACCAGAGATATTGAAAAAGATAACCAATGATTACTTTTATCAAAGTTTACACAACTGGCTGCAAGTGTTCAAAGTTAGAGGTGAAAACCTTTGATAGTTGTTGAAAAATGGACACCAGTCACACACTTAAACAAGACTGATGTCCTCAACTACAATGGTCTGACAACAATAACTCAACATGCGTCGAAAAGTAGAGCTAAAACACATAAACATGATTAAGTCAAGCAAGGGCAAATAAAATTAATAATGACACTGTTTATTTTAGAAAATTTTTATATAAAATAAGACAGACTTTTTGTCATATCACAGCATAGCAATCAATGTGAAATCAATGTTATCAAAAAGGTAAGAAAATAAGAAGAAAAAAACACAAAAAAACAAGAACTTCGCGGACGAAATTGTGCTACGGACGCAGGCAGGACATGAAACATTGTACCATAAATAGAGATTTAACCTATAAGTCTTAGTGTGACCTTGACCTTGTGGGTAGGGACCTGGCTGTTAAGCATGACACACTGGACAATCATGATGAACCTTTGTGCCGAGTTAAATAAAATTCACTTGAAAGATGACGAAGTTATTCTCCAGACACGAATGAAACATGAAACTGTATCATTAATGGAGATTTGACCTATAAGTGTGACCTTGACATTATAGGTAGGTACCTGGGTGTTTAACGCGACACATTGTCTAATGATGGGGAACAATAGTACCAAGTTAAATGAAATGCGCTTAATAAATTACAAAGTTATGCTCCGGACACGAAACATTGTACCATAAAATCATATATGGACATTTGACCTATAAGAGTGACCTTGACCTTGGAGGTAGGGACCTGGGTGTTAAGAACGACACATAGTCTTATGATGGGGAAAAAAATTAGAACCACGTTAAATGAAATGCGCTTAATAAATGACGAAGTTATGCTCCAGACACGAAACATTGTACCATATAATCATATATGGACATTTGACCTATAAGAGCGACCTTGATCTTGGAGGTAGGGACCTGGGTGTTAAAAGCAACATATAATCTAATGATGGGAAACATTTGTGCCAAGTTAAATGAAATTTGCTTGATAAATGACGAAGTTAGGCTCAGGACACAAAAGCTTGTATCATATTGTCATATATAGACATTTGACCTATAAGTGTGACTTTGACCTTGGAGGTACGGACCTAGGTGTTAAGCGTTACTCATCGTCAAATGATGGGTAACATATGTGCCACGTTAATTAAAATTCGCTTAATAAATGACGAAGTTATGCTTTGGACACAAAAAATTGTATCATATTGTCATATATAGACATTTGACCTATAAGTGTGACCTTGGTCTTGGAGGTTATGACCTGGGTGTTGAACGTGACACATCGTTTAATAATGGGGGACATTTGTGCCAAGCTAAATGAAATTCGCTTGATAAATGACGAAGTTATGCCCCGGATACGAAACACTATATCATATTGTCATATATGGACAGTTGACCTATAAGTGTGACCTTGAAATTGGGGGTAGGAACCTGGGTGTTAAGCGCGACAAATAGGCAAATGATGGGGAACATTTGTGCCAAGTTAGATGAAATTTGCTTGATAAATGAAGATGTTATGTTTCGGACACAAAACATTATATCATATAGTCATATTTAGACATTTGACCTATTAGTGTGACCTTGACTTTGAAGAATGGGACATGGTTGTTATGTGCCACTCATCATCAAATAATGGGGAACATTTGAGCCAAGTTAAATTAAAATTTGCTTGATAAATGACAAAGTAATGCTTCGGACACCAAAAACTGTATCATATTGTCATAAATAGATATTTGACCTATAAGAGTGACCTTGACCTTAGAGGGTAGGGACCCTGGTTTGTAAAGCGCGACATATCGTCTTATGATGGGATCACTTTTGCCAAGTTAAAAGAAATTTGCTTGATAAATGACGAAATTATGCTCTGGACGCGGAACACTATCATATTGTCATATATGGACAATTGACCTATAAGTGTGACCTTGATATTGGGGGTAGGAACCTGGGTGTTAAGCGCGACAAATAGGCAAATGATGGTGAACATTTGTGCCAAGTTAGATGAAAATTGCTTGATAAATGAAGATGTTATGTTTCGGACACAAAACATTGTATCATATAGTCATATATAGACATTTGACCTATTAGTGTGATCTTGACCTTGAAGAATGGGACATGGTTGTTATGTGCGACTCATCATCAAAAAATGGGAAACGTTTGAGCCAAGTTAATTAAAATTTGCTTGATAAATGACAAAGTCATGCTTCGGACACCAAAAACAGTATCATATTGTCATAAAAAGATATTTGACCTATAAGAGTGACCTTGACCTTGGAGGTAGGGACCCTGGTTTGTAAAGCGCGACATATCGTATTATGATGGGGATCACTTTTGCCAAGTTAAAAGAAAGTTGCTTGATAAATGACGAAGTAACGCTCCGGACACTAATCATATTGTCATATATGGACATTTGGCCTATAAGTGTGACAGTGATCTTGGGGGTAGCAATCTTAATTTATGGCGAGACACATCGTTTAATAGTAGGGGGCCTTTGTAGCAAGATGAGTGAAATAAATTAGTGATAAATGGCAAAGTTATGATCCGGACAAAAACGGGACGGACACACAGACGGACGGACGATTGCGATTCCCATATCCCCGCCGACCTCGGGGGGGGGGGATAACATCTTAAACTGAAGGATATAAAATGCGAAAAAAACTTGAAAATTTGTGTAATACAGAAATATTTCAAACTCTTCACAGACAGGCCTTTTAAACTGAGTAAGCTTTATTAAATAATAATCTCAAAGATAACCATGTATATCATTTATGTTCATTGGTATTTGCTATCTTTTTATTAAAATGTTACTAAAAGTATACATTAATATTATATTAAATGTTACTAAAAGTATACGTTTTTTTCCAGAAAACTTCAGTTTTAACTTTGTTCTCGAGAATAAAATCTTAAAAAATTACCGTTTTACACAAAGGGACACAGTTTCCCTTTCATTAGCAGGAATATTTTTACCAGCTATCAAGCAATGTCTTGGGTGAATTTAAAATGTATTTTATAGTTAATTTTACAATATTAATTATTTTCAGCCTTATCAAAAATGACTTCCATTGTCTTAAATTTGTTCATTTGACACTATTGCTAAAATATACACTTTCATTGTGTAAGAAATGAAATCTGGAAAAATTTAAACAAACTATATTATATAAAAATATCCAAATATTTACACATGCAATGTCAATCTGACATTAAGAAATTTGAAATCAATATCCGAATTAATATCCACACTTAAGATACCCTGGTTTAATAAGTGCTCTACAAGTATTGTAAAAACATAGCAATTATAAAACACAATCCAACAGTACACAAGTATAAATGAACATATGTGGTGGCATCTCATGTTATCATGTTGGCGGTCAAGTAGATTTAGTTCGGCCTGATAAACTCCTCCTCCCCACTGGCAACCTCTTTTGCAGTATATTGACGACACAGCAAAAAGTAAAAAAAGCTCTGGGACAGCTGTAACAAAAAATATAAGTTAACCAATGAAAACATTGATTTTTATGAATACGTGCCTTCCCAAATTATATATATAAAAGAAGTGTAGACCAAAAACATTTCAAACATATTTAATAACAATTAATATCATTCTTTTATACAATTAATAGATCTACTTTGTATTAGTTAAATAAAACATACTTACAGACCACGCGTAGAACACCGTTAGGTATCCACGTTAAAGGCTTTGAAGTGCATCTATTTTTAGATCTGGCAACTTTCGCGAATTGTTTAAGGTTTCGTGAAAAGTTTTCAAGAAAAGTCTTCCGTTATTTTACTCTTTTCGTGAAAATGTATTATTTCCAAGGTTTCGTGAAAAGTAATCTGTTTTCGAGAAAAGTGATTTATTTTCGTGAAAACTTTAATTTGTCTTTATGTGGTGGCGTTTAAAGCACTAACAGGGAAAAGTTGGTGTTAACATTATTTATTTTCTTTCGTGAAAATGTAAATGTTATCGAGAATTTTTTTTCTCGCAAAATCCGCCATTATTTTCACGTTAGTTCATCTGGTAAGTAGTGCCACAAATATGCTTCCATAACTTTTTCGTGAAAATGTATTATTTCCAAGGTTTGATGAAAAGTTATCTGTTTTCGATAAAGGTGATTTATTTTCCGAAAAACTTTAATTTATCTTTATGTGGTGGCAGTTTAGAGCACTAACAGGGAAAAATTCGGGTTAACATAATTTATTTTATTTTCGTGAAAATGTATCTGTTATCGAGAATTATTTTTTTTCGCGAAATCCGCCATTATTTTCACGTTATTTCATCTGGTAAGTAGTGGAAAAATATGCTTCCATAACAATGCCTTACAGAACTATCAAAAATAAAGAAGTTCCGGTTCCGGTGTAAACAACACACAATAAAATGTAGAGCTCGAATTTTATAAAAACATGTGCAAACAGTGCGTTTTGAAGTGCGAAAAGTGTGAAATAAGTTTGAATATGAAGGACTTACCCTTAAAAAAAAAAGTCCGTATGAAATTATGTGAAACAAAATAAGTATTTCGATTAACTGACTTTTTCAAGGCTAAATACGCCGGGTGGGGAATTTTTGTCCCTGTTAACATTCTGAGCCGGTTTGAGCGGGCAAGAGAGTACCGTTCTTCCGTCACGCTCTGCCTGACTGATTAATCGTCACGCATGAAGAGGCAATATTTGCGAAATTAACCCTGCAATCAAACTTGTATAAGCAGCAACATTTACCGTTACCGTTAATCATAAATATAGGCCTTAATACCTCATTTAAAGACGCTCAAATAGGTGAAAATGAATGGAGGTAAGCGGACGCTTTCGTCTACAGCAAGCGAAACGTCTACAAACACAAGCTTGCTAGAAACGTCAGTGTTTGAGAAAAGCGAAAATACAAGCAAAAACAACAGTCAAGCCAAAAATTCAAGAAAACAAATCAAAACCGGAATCCAAAAAGCTGAAAACAATGACCACATTTGTTACAAATACCCAACGTGAAGCTCGCGACCCAAGTGGAATGACTATTGAAAAACGCTTAGATGAAATAAGCGACAAATTATCCCGCGTTCTCACAAAAGGCGACTCAATCTTCATAAAAGACATGATTAAGGAAACAGTTGAGCAATTTAAAAAAAAGCTTCTTGGAAACGTCATTCGCCGCATTGAAATTCTCGAAAGCGACGTTTTATAACAAAAGCGTGAGATTGAAGTATTTAAACAGGAAAACACAACACAATCCAAACAAATCGAAGATCTTAAACAACAAAGTTCAATTCTAGAAAACAAGAAAACCGGTGACTCGATAAACCATGAAGAGTTTGCGAATAACACCGAGCAGTATAGTCGCCGAAACAACGTTAAAATTGCCGGTGTTCAAGAAGATCAGGACCGTCAATCATCGGTGGCGGTGACAAACAAAGTCGTCTCACTGGTAAATGCGCACCTGGGTATCCCCATTCAGCCCTTCGATATAGACATAGCCCACAGGCTTGGAAAATATAAACCAAATTATACGAATTGGCCTGTGATCGTAAGATTTGTCAGACGACAAACCAAGATAGACATTCTCCGTAATGCAAAACAATTCAAAGCGTCTGGCATCTTTGTGAACGAAGATCTCACAAAACTAAATACAAAAAATGGCATCCGTCAAGTTGCAATAACTCAACTCTCAGCTTTATAACCCAATGGGTTGCTGAGAGTTGCAATGCATCTCTCTTGTCCATGGGTGCAAAATGCTATCAACAATGCAAGGGTTAAGGAACACTGAAACTGCAAGAACTTATTAAAGTTTACCTGTCTAAACCACAAACTCATCCAAATGGTACCATTAAAGCAAGAAATAATTGCTTTTTATTGACTACGTTTTTCGTTCGTACGCTGTATCCGCCATATTGGAAAATTGACCCAATATCGGTTAGGTCGCAGTACACCAATATTTTGGACGTCGGGTTATGTGATGGAGCCTTTTAAATTCGATAACGATGTGGTATTCAATACAGAATACACTGTTTCAAATTTAAAAATAACAATGTCAGTGAGAAAAAAGTGTTGAAACATCGTCGTGTTTTACAGGGTGCATGCAAAGGATAACATCCGTAGGTTGCCATTCAGGTAAATTTAGCATGTTTATGAAGTTTATTCATTATTTTCCTCAATTTATCTCGAACGACGTCTGTTTAGTGAAGCGCACGGATTCCGTGCGCTGAACTGCATCCATGTTTATGAATTGGTGCATATGGAGTGCCAGAGCGGCCATAGCAAAAATTTTCACAGGCTCTGGGAGTCCGTTTATGGACTAGCATCCGTCCGTCTCAAGCAACCTAACGTCGTCCAACGGGCGTGGTCATTCGAGGGAAATTTGTTCGCGCTGTTTAAAGGAAATGAGCATGCCACGCAAATAAACCACTCATAATTCAAAGACTGGTTAGACTAGCCGTGGCCTAAAAAATCATATTCCGAGAGCGTCGAAACTCCCGCTCGAGCAAAATCGAGAGTCACCTCAAATAAATAGAAATTAGCTTGTTAAAGCTATGTATAAGTAAAATATAATTCAAATTGCAATCATTTTTTACCCGTACTAATGTCTGTAAACGATCAATGTATAGTGTTGGCTCCCATGCTGTATTGGTTCAGCCCTTATTTATTGTTATTAAAATCTACTTTAACAATATCAATAAACAGTGAACAACAATATAAATTACGAGTACGCGCTATGGACTTTTTTTTTAACTTTTTTTTCTTTCTTTAATTTCATTCTTGTTTTATACTGGAGCCCTTTAGTCATGTTGTTTACATTTATCAATTTAAAGCATTAAATCACAAACTTCAAAACATGTGGCAATCTGTGAACAAGTACATGTAAGTTATTAATGATTAAGGTCTGGATCTGGATAGGTACGTTGCAGGACGTTTCGGCATAGGCGCAACGGAAGAAAGGGTGGTTAGTCCCACTGTAGGACAGTTGACCTGAACGTGTCAACTGTGTCTGCGCGAACAACACTTTCTTCAAGATTGTTCCACTCTATTAATGTCTTAGGGAAAAATGAGTTTTTATATAGTTGGGTTTTGCACTGGATTGGAGTGAAACACTAAGAGTTTTTAACTGTGTATTGTTCAACGATATTGTTTGCTTTGAAGTCTTTAAAATGTTTAGGGGTAATTCTACGCTTAGATTGCCGGACTGGGGTAAGGAAGTCTTGGCCAGGCATTGCTGGCACCAGCCCCTCAACCACCTTGAAGAAGAAGATCAGTCTGTTGGCCTTCCTTCTTTCCTGGAGAGGTGGGATCTTCATACTCTTCACCATGTTTGTCACGCAGCCTGGTGTTTTGGTGTAGTAGTCGCCGATTATGAACCTCGCCGATTGTTTTTGGATCTTTTCAATTTTATCAAGGTCTTTTTGAAGGAGTGGATCCCAGACAATGGAGCTATATCCTAGAGTAGTTCTAATTAAGGCAAAGTATGCTGTTTTACGGCAGGATTCGGGGCAGTGTTTCAGGTTGCGTCTTAGGAAGCCAAGTGTAGAATTTGCTTTTTTGGTGATCTTATTTATGTGTGAGCTCCAAGTTAAGTCTTCTGATATTGTCGGTCCGAGGTATGGGTTTTCTGGGACTTGTTGAAGGATGTGGTTTTCGAGTTGGTAAAATTTTGAGGTTTTCTGGTTAATGGTTAGGATGTAGCATTTTTTGGTGTTGAATCGCATGCCCCATGTGTTGGCCCAGGTTTCAAGTTTGTTCAGATCTTGTTGTAAAATTTCATGGTCATGGCGACTTCTGATGGTTCGGTAAAGTAAACAGTCATCTGCAAATAGGCGGACCGAGGACTTAACTGAATCGGGTAGGTCATTAATGTGGCAGAGGAAGAGCAGAGGGCCAAGGACTGTGCCCTGTGGAACACCGGAGTCGACTGTTACCGGGTTTGATTTCTCTCCCTCCACAACAACATTCATGCTTCTGTCTGTAAGTAAGTCCTCAAGCCAGTGGTTTATGCTATCTGTGACGCCATACTGCTTCAGTTTATGCAGGAGCTTTTTATGTGGGACCGTATCAAAGGCCTTGCTGAACTTCAGGATAGCCATATCTATCTGCGTGCCAGAGTCATAGTTGGAGAGAAGGTCATGGACAGTGGTCAGTAGTTGTGTTTCACAGGAGAATCCGGTTCGGAAACCATGGTTAAGTTTAGTTAAGATGTTGTTATTTTCCAGATGGTTTAGGATATGTTTGCATATGATATGTTCTAGAAGCTTGCATGTTACACAGGTTAGGGAGACGGGTCTATAATTTTCAGCTAGGTGGACGTCGCCTTTTTTGAAAACAGGTGAAACAAAAGCGTCTTTCCAATCTCGAGGGAGTTTACCAGAGTCTATAGATATTTGGAATATTGTTGATAAAGCAGGTGCTAACTGGCTGGCGCAGGTCTTCAATACTAAGTTCGGTATCATGTCTGGTCCTTGAGCTTTGGCAGGGTGGATGTTACGGAGGAGCTTCTCAACGCCTATTGTGGTGATACTGAGTGGGGGTATTTGTGTACGATATCTCTTTGTGGTGTCTGGAAGATGTGTATCCCCTGTATCCTTGGTGAACGCAGATTTAAACTGGTCAATTAGCAACTGGGCCTTCTCCTTACTGTCGCTCACAAGTCCATCCATCTTTTTCAGGGGAGCAACGCCGGAGCCATCTTGTCTGCGGGATTTTACGTAACTCCAAAAGGGTTCGGTGTTCTTTTAATCGAGGCCTTTTTGTATTGTGTTGTTGATGTGGTTGATTTCGGCTTTCTTAAATGCCTTTTTACATTCTTTTTGGAAGGACTTGAAGGTGTTCCATTGTTTACTTTTTAGCGTGTTTGTAGAGTCTTGATTTACGTCTGATCATCCTTTTCAGGTTTTTGTTAAGCCATGGTAGAGACTTGTGCTTCTTGCTCATTTTAGATGGTACGTGTTTATTAATTGACTTTTTAATGCCTGCTTTTAGAGTGTCCCATAGTGACTGAATGGTTGAATCTTGGCTTTCTGCTTCAGTAACGACTGTGGCTGAGAGATGCTGCATGTCCTCGTTGATGCTATCCCAGTTTGCTTTAGAGAAAATAAAAATCTTTCTAGGATTTTGTTTAATCTTCTGGGGGATGATATCTATGTCAGTAACCACCATGGCATGGTCGCTTAAACCAGGGACTGATGATGTTTTAACTAGAGATAGGTTATTAGTGAATACGAGGTCGATAATGTTGTTGTTCCTAGTAGGTTGGTCGTGGACTTGGGTGAGGCGATGTTCTATGGATAGGTCTACCAAGGCTTGTTGGACATCTCTATCAGTGGCTCCTTTTTTCACAATCAGGTTGGGCCAGTCAATATCTGGGCAGTTAAAGTCGCCGGCTAAGATGATGTACTTTTCTTTAGCAGTTGATGTTAGTTGGCGGATAGATTCGTGTAGTTTATGGATGATGTTGATGTTGCGATGAGGCATATAAAAGGAACATAAGTTTAAGTCCTTTCCCTTCCAGGTTTGTACTTTGGACCAGACTATTTCACAATCAGTGGTGAGATGTGGTTGGGCGTCCATCATGATGTTGGCACTCGCAGCAGTAAATACTCCTCCTCCCACGGTTGATGTTCTGTCGTTTCGGTGTACAGTCAGGTTTGGCGGGAACACTTCGCTCGACAGGATAGCATTTTTATCCGGATCAGCACCTGGTTTTTCTCCGCGCAGCCAGGACTCTGTGCCACATATTAGGTCTGGCTTGATATAGTCTAGTGCTGCTATAAATTTTGATCTGTTGGTACGTAGTCCGCAACAATTAACGGTCAGTAAACGTAGGATTGTCTTGTTACGATCAGTTGCATGGTTGGACGTATGCTGTTGGCTGGAGTTTCCATGTGAACTGTTTGTGGAAGAGGTTCTGTTTTTTCCTGTTGTGTGTGGATGAGGGCTGCTGGAGTGTAATGGACTGAAGCAGGATGACGTAACTGAGACAAAGGAGGTATCTGTATCGAGTAAGGGTGTAAAGACGTTTGAGGTATGAAGTTCAAAGCTATTGAAGGTGAAACTATCGATGTTGATGCTGTTGCATCTGCAACAATTCCAGACAACACTGGATTTGTTTAGGTGGGACATGTTTCCCGAAAGTATCTCTTCGCAGGATTTGTGAAACCATACGCCGCAGTTATCGCAGCAAACGCCTAATTGTGACCAGGTGACAGGGTTATCGCAGAGACCACATAGGCAGATTGATGCATTTCCTGGGCCAGGGTTGGTTTCAACATCACCAGCGAGGAGCAGCAGTAGGATGAATAGACATCTACCTTGCCTGAAGTGCCACATCCGGTCTCGTTTCGACAGTAAATTTCGGCGTTCGGCAAAGGTAAAACCTTTTACATGTGAGATGTTAAGTGAGGCTGCCGTCATGGAGGTGAAGCACTCAATTAGTGGTTGTTTCGTGGTGGAGATGTAGGCTGATAATGTAAATATAAGAAGAAGTTCGAGGAAAAATGTGTTTCCGGTTTTCGTCATGGTGGCTGCCATCTTGGATGACACGTCGACAATGTGGTGGGGTATGAAGAAAAGTGGTGGTTGAGGGCGGTAACCAGCTTTGGGGCCGTTTAGCCAGACATATTTAGTGCAATGTGCATAGAGAAGTTACCCAATACCAATCCTTATTAAATTAAAAGCTTATTCTTCGTAGAAATAATTATTTAGTTAAATTTTCATCACACTGTTGGAAAACACGACTTAACGTTCGCGCATGCGCACCTCCTGTTTGGGTCGAAGGTCGAGTTTGAAACTGTAAGGTATTATGTTTGTGATTAAATATTGTTTTTTATTAATGTATTTTGGTAAACTGTTGTTATCTCAGTTAAGATTGTAAACAATTTCTAATGGTTGTGCATATTTCTAACAATCTATGTACCGGTACTTGGGTTTTGCCTAATTGCTGTATTTTATGAAATTTGACGCAGACGGTAGGGATATTTAAAACAAAAATTCTCTGTTAAAAGTGCGGTGACCCCATTTTGTTATTTGTGTTTTATGATAACAATACGTAGATGAACATATTTGAGCAGTTTCGCAGAATTCTATATGACATAATTGTTTTAAATTATATTTATGTGGTTACAATAGTAAAAAATAACGTTTTCGGGGTGACATAAAAATTATAAAAAAATAATTTCTTAAAATTTAACTTGTGTACTCCATTTTATTGGTAGTGTGTGGGTTAATTAAATGGTATATGATGTATCTTCGCTTATATAACATTCACATGTTGCCATTTTAATGTTATTAATCAATTTTACGCAATTAGAGATTTTTCAGTTGTATTGAAAAAGAAAAGAATCGCTAACCCTTTTTGGAACAGCATCTGGTCTTAAACTAAACAAAAGTAAATGCACTGTGCTACGAGTAGGTAAATTTAAACAAATTTATTCATCTTAACAAAGAAATGAAATTCAACTGGACATCAGATGAAGCAACAACGTTAGGAATAACCTTTACAAACAATGAAAATGAAACAATTCTAAAAAACATATTGCCTAAACTACAAAAATTTAATAATTGTTTAAAATCATGGCAGCATCGTAAACTTACACAAATCGGAAAAAACAGTGTTGAAAACGTTTGCACTCCTTAAATTAATTTATACACTAACAGTTCTCCCTAACACACCAAATGATTTTATTGAAGATATAACATAAGAAATATTTAATTTCATAGGGAAAGGTAAACCTGATAAAATTTAGCGAACTCAATTCGTTTAATCAGTAGAATATGGAGGTATCAGACTAACAGATATAGATTAATTCCTGAATGCAATCAAATGCAGTTGGGTCAAAATATATTATATAACACCAATACGAGTAAATGGAAATTATTCTACCCGAAAATCCTTAAAACATATGGTGACTCCTTACTTTTTGAATGTAATGTCGACAACAACATCTTAGACTAAATTTCCACCAAAAACATATTTCTATCGAATGTTCTATCGGCATGCTGTAAAGTTACTCAAAATTAAGAAACCAAAATAAACAGTAAAATCATTTTATGGAACAATAAAGACATAACTTCTAATAACAAAACGTTTTTCTATAAAAATTGGTTCGAACGAAACATAACATATGTAGATCAATTGTACGACTACAGAAAAACGACTTCTATTCCTTTGATAACTTATGCTACATATTCGGAATACCTCCAAGTAATTTCCTGATGTACTACACATAGATCAAAAGTATACCCATACATATTAAAGCTGTTACCAATACAAATAACACACCATGTACTCAAAACTTTCGTAGAAAACATAATTGCAAAACAAAACAAAACAAACAAAAATTTTACACACTTCAACTTAAAAACCCTGCCGAAATCTCTTAAGCTCAAACTAAATGGCAAAACCTTTTTGGAGAAAATGAATTTAATTGGAAACAAATATTCGTCATGCCATATAAATCAACTACTGATAGCACACTAAGAAATTTTCAATATAAATACATTCAGAGAATCATAGCTACAAATAAATTTCTTTTTAAGTGCAACCTAGCCAATACAAATCTATGTGATATGTGTAGTGAACATATTGAAACAAAATAACACCTTTTCTGGGAGTGTAAAAATATTCAATCTCTATGGAATCAATTGACAACCTTTCTAGAGAAACATCAATTAAATGTTAAACTATCTCTCTTAAACATCAGTTTAGGGTTAATAATGCTGTGAATTACATAATTATATTAATGAAATATTTCATATTCAGTGTGAAATACAGAAATATAACACCTACAATGAACTGTTTTATCAATTATTTAAAACTGGAAATTCAAATTGAAAAAGAAAAAGCCCCAAACAATAGTGCTGCACCGAATCCAAAATTTCAATCGGATCCGAATTCCAATCCAAAGGCTCGGATATCGAATATCGGTTCGAATCCTAATTTGAAAGTAAAAATACGCAAAATAAATTATAATTTATATTGTTATAAACAAAATTATGTTTTGAAACACCAGAACTTATATATGTCTTATGAGAAAAGTAATTAACTTTTATTATTATTATAAACTTTACAGCTACTAATATTTATACTACTTTAGCAGCATTGGTAGATGCAGCTGCAGCCGCAACAGCAGTAGTGGAAGCAGAAATAACGACATCAGAAACAAAAACAAATACTAAGTAGATGACAAAATTGACGTACGTTGTTCGAAAAAAAAATTATACCCGGGTCCAGATTCCGCAAATTTCTCAAAATCGCACATACACGAAATAGTGTAAGCATTATAACGACAAACATTAATAATAATGTCTCATATTAAACACATCTATGTCAGTCAGATATCATATGAATAACGCTGTATTTAAACAAGCAAAAAACGCATCACACGCAATCTGCAATAAGTATCAATAAAATACTTCGGAACGACCACTTATAAGCCAGAATTAGTATGCTGATAAAACCCAAAATGTTTCCACACCGAGGATTTTAATTGTTTAGGTGCATCGCGATTTTTCTTCTGCGCCATTTTGCACCATCGAAAACGAAAGAAGACTGTGTAGTACCATGTTTTTGTCAAAAAAGTTTCGACAATTGTGACAAACTACATACCAGTCAGCCTTTCAAACAGAAAGAAACAATTTAACGAAACGTATTAGGGCAAAAGAAACAATTAACGCAAACGAAAGGTTAAACTCAAATAAGATCCGGATTCGAAACCGATTTTACCAATCACGGTTAGATCCGCGAATTCTTGTTTGGATCCGCGAATCTCGGATATTTCGGATATTCGGTGCAGCCCTACTAAACAATGATACACTTCATATATTTGAACAAAAATGGAAACGCATTAAATTTTCATAACAAGTCCAGTATGCTTTCTACCCTCGTCATACAACTCATCCCTATTCATAATTATTCTGTTGTTTTTCTTTTCTTTCTTTTCTTTTCTCTCTTTTTCTTTAAAAAAAAAGTATATATTAGCATATCTTGTATAACATGTTTGAACATTATTGTTGCTACATGGTATCAATTTGTTTTATGATCACATACATGTAAACATTGTATGTCGTATATTGAATTTAAAAAAAGAAGTTGTTTTCTGATGGATACAATTCAGTGGTGATTGCGAAGAGATTGAGATTGGAACATTCGTATTCAATTACGGACAGAGAAATTAGAAAAATAATCGTCCCACCCACCGAACAATAAAGGTGAAAAAGGAACATTACGAGTTTGAGAATTTTTTGTACAGAAAAAATAAAGAACTAACTGCCTCTGAGGTGAAAGACAAAATCTTATATGTTTTTGGTGTTAGTTTGTCCATTGCAACGCTTAAAATAATACGGAAAAAACGTGGGTGGACCTACAAACAAGCATCTTATTGCCAACTTATAAGCGCCAAAAATTGTGCTGTGAGGAGGCATTTTGCATTAGAAATGTTGCGGACAAGAGAAGAATTCCTAGATGTAATTTATACAGGTATGTTTGTAATGTTAACAATTTAACATTTTTTCTAGTGTGTATAGCAATTAGTATACAAAGTCCCTTTGACATAATGTCATTAGTCGTACTTGGACTGAGGCAGTGCTGATCAGTCCTGATCAACCCAGTTACACAATCGACCTAGTTAAATAACTTTGATATTATAAAGCATGTGGTCCACGGTGTAGATGCATATCGGTGGCCTCTCTGTCAAAATGCTGCCTCTCTGTTCATTCTCGGCTGCCTCTCTGTTATAAACATGAAAAATGGATGATCGTAATTCACAAAACAGACAAGAAAATCTAGAATTAAAACCCGTAATCACATTTGTGCATAAAAAGAGGTGGTCCATAAGTTGAATCATATTATCCAGCTACAGGTTCACAGTATTCCGCAGGTCCAAACGCTTATCACAAACTCTATCGAAGATAGAATGATGACGAGGGTTGTGGAACAATCGTGCACACATGCCACTTTGATGACTTTTTAACATAGTTTTTCCGTAATATGTCAAATATCTAATGTCATTGATATCATCTTTATGATCAAAACTTTACGTTCAATGTACGCTATATAGTAATTATCGTCAATTTTACTTAACAAATGCCTACTTTCGCTTTCGTTGTGACACGGAAAGCCTCTCGATCGGCTCACTTTTCTGGCACGGGCAGCCTAGTCGTCGATTAACATTGTTATTTTTCTAAGTAAAATGAGTTTAACACTTGTTAAAAGTATTGATAGTAAAAACTTTAATGTCAGAATATTGGATGTAAATATCAAAGGCGAAAGGGGACTTTTAACGTAATTATTTTGACTAACGCTATCGGCGACATATAATCGAAAAGGCTTCCCGTGCCAGAAAAGTGAGCCATAACACAAGCATAACACAGATGGCCAAGATGGCCCTAGTTCGTTCACCTTTTTTAAAAAGGCCTTGTTCATTTCTTAGTTGAAAATTCAGTACTCTAGAGCATATTAGATTGGTTGTCTTCTGTTTACTTTTGCAGTGTGAGCATATGTCCATTGTCCATTTTGCAATGCAAACATTTGCAAGTAATGCTAATTCTACATGTGTTTACAATGTTTTTTGTAAGATTTTGACCTCGTGACCAAGATTTTGACCCCACATGACCCAATGTCAAACTTTGCCTAGATATCATCAAGAAAAACATCCTGGTCAAGTATCATCATTATTGGACCAAAACTATGGCCTCTAGTGTGTTTACAAGGTTTTTGTAAGATTAAACCCCATGCCCTAGATTTTGTCTCCACATTGCCAAACGTCAAACTTGACCTAGATATTGTCCAGACCAACATCCTGGTCAAGTTACATCATTATTGAACCCAAAACTCTGGCGTATGGAGTGTTTACAAGGTTTTTGTAAGATTTGACCTGGTGACCTATATTTTGACCCCTCATGACCAAACATCAAACTTTGCAAACAAAAATAAATATTATGACCAAGATTCATCCAATCTGAAACAAAGTTGTGACCTCTACAGTGTTTACAAGGATTTTGTTTAATATAATGAAAAGTTTTAAATCTAAGGGCAATAGTTCTGGAATTTATTATGTGATTTTGCTCATTATCAAACTTGACTGAGATCTTGCGGCCATATAGCTTCTCAGCAACTTTGATAAAGAATGCTTGAGAAATGTGAATGCTAGAGTGTTTACAAACCAAATGTGGACAGACGGACAACAGACAAAGACCAATCCTAACACTTCACCTGAGTTAAAAAGTGTGTTTTTTTCACCGATCTGAGCCATTTTCCAACTCATTCGAGTTATCAATGAAACCAATGTCTTGACTTAGTTTCATGATGATTGGGCAAAAATGTTACTTCAAGATTGTTCACAAGCTTTTTTTACTATATAAATATAAGGAAAACTGCCCCGTCCCACTGGCAGCCATGATTTTCAACGGACCGGAACCAGTTTCGAACTTAACTCACGTATCTTGGAAACAAATGTTCTGGCCAACGTTCATGAAGATTGGACCAAAAATGTGACTTCTAGAGTGTTCACATGTTTTCACTATATACCGATACATATAGAGAAAACAGCCACGCCCCCTGGTGGCCATGTTTTTTCACCAATCTGGACCATTTTCAAACTTGTCCGCGATATCAATAAAACGAATGTTTTGACCAAGTTTCATGATGATTGGGCAAAAATTGTGACTTCTAGAGTGTTCACAAGGTTTCTCTTTAGCCAAATAAGGACAACTGTCCTGCTCACTGGCGGCCATGTTTTTCAACGGACCGGAACCACTTTTGAACTCAACCAACACATCATTAAGACAAACATTTTGACAAAGTTACATGAAGATTGGGCATGAAATGTGACTTTTACAGTGTTTACATGGTTTTTCTTTTTTTTTACCTAGTGACCTAGTTTTTGACCCAGTTTCGAACTCGATCAAGGTATCATTGAGACGAATCTTCTGACCAAGTTTCATTGCTAGGTATAGTGCCATATTGTGCAAGTGTAGCTCACTGCTAGGTATAGTGCCATATTGTGCAAGTGTAGCTCACTGCTAGGTATAGTGCCATATTGTGCAGGTGTAGCTCACTGCTAGGTATAGTGCCATATTGTGCAAGTGTAGCTCACTGCTAGGTATAGTGCCATATTGTGCAATTGTAGCTCACTGCTAGGTATAGTGCCATATTGTGCAAGTGTAGCTCACTGCTAGGTATAGTGCGATATTGTGCAAGTGTAGCTCACTGCTAGGTATAGTGCCAAATTGTGCAAGTGTAGCTCACTGCTAGGTATAGTGCCATATTGTGCAAGTGTAGCTTACTGCTAGGTATAGTGCCATATTGTGCAAGTGTAGCTCACTGCTAGGTATAGTGCCATATTGTGCAAGTGATGCTCACTGCTAGGTATAGTGCCATATTGTGCTAGTGTAGCTCACTGCTAGGTATAGTGCCATATTGTGCAAGTGTAGCTTACTGCTAGGTATAGTGCCATATTGTGCAAGTGTAGCTCACTGCTAGGTATAGTGCCATATTGTGCAAGTGTAGCTCACTGCTAGGTATAGTGCCATATTGTGCAAGTGTAGCTCACTGCTAGGTATAGTGCCATATTGTGCAAGTGTAGCTCACTGCTAGGTATAGTGCCATATTGTGCAAATGTAGCTCACTGCTAGGTATAGTGCCATATTGTGCAAGTGTAGCTCACTGCTAGGTATAGTGCCATATTGTGCAAGTGTAGCTCACTGCTAGGTATAGTGCCATATTGTGCAAATGTAGCTCACTGCTAGGTATAGTGCCATATTGTGCAAGTGTAGCTCACTGCTAGGTATAGTGCCATATTGTGCAAATGTAGCTCACTGCTAGGTATAGTGCCATATTGTGCAAATGTAGCTCACTGCTAGGTATAGTGCCATATTGTGCAAGCGTAGCTCACTGCTAGGTATAGTGCCATATTGTGCAAGTGTAGCTCAAGACCTGCCTGCGCATCTGCTAACGCGACTACTAAACCTTCATAACTATAGCAGATATAGAAGCTCCTGACAACACTGTGCATTATGTCCTAACATGACGGTGCAAATGACCTGATAAGACTGCGCAAATGTGCAGGCTGGTCTGGAGCTATGCTGGCTGCACATGGCCAAAGACCCATTATCACATGAAGCAGCGGATATCTTGAATCCACTTTTAGTTTTTATAACATGTACTTGATAGCAGTTCCCTCTCATATTAAAGTAAAAGAACGAAACACACCGTATGAAACTGGTATTTATTTTATTGCACATACAATAAGACTGTATCAAGTACCTTTCCGTTGACATTCAAACGAAATGATATTCCTACATAAAAACGATGTTGACACAACTTGAGACAACTGACGACCTCCGAGTTTGACACTCACAGCGGTACTGATTGTATAGTAGGTAACTAGATATAGAATCAAAACAATCTGTCTGTAACAAAAATCTGACATAAATATACACTCACACATATAATTTATAGTTAAAAAACAACAACAACATACCAGATTATACAAATGTTCAATATTTTGATGAGCTGCATCATGACATTATGTTGGCGTGGTTTACAGCACAGTTTTATCCGAAGTGGATGACTTGTTTTAACAAGTGAAGTGAATACCATACTGTTGAACAATTAATAGAATCTGTCTCAAAATGTTTCTTATTTAAATGCAATTAATCTCATTTTATGCATATTTTCTCATATAATCACTCACATATCAGTCATCCATATTTTATCCTCAACTTTTATCAAAAGGGCAAAGAATTTTGGTTATTTAGTAAATATGTGAAGATTTATCATGTGACCTGGGGCATAGCCAGTTTTGACTTTTGGATCATGATTTGAACAAATTAAGAAGACCAATGAACAGTGTTACACTGCAAATAAATAAAAAGAACCCTGCAGTTACAGAAGATTTTTTAAGTCATTGTGAGTCTATATTTAAAGTCTATATTTATCATATTCCTCCTGGAGCATGTCATGTTTTGACCCCAGGGTCATGATCATCTGATGAAAAATAAAAACATATCAAAGCTCTTGGACTTTCAGAAAAGATTATTCAATACATTTGTATATAAGTCTTTATTAATCATGTAACGCTTGCATCATTGCCATTTTTTACCCGAAGCAAAGGGAAGTGATTTGTACAAACTTATGAGAGGACCACTACACAATGTAATACACCAAATACTACCACTGAACCTTGCATTTCAGAGAATTTGATTTTTTTATTTATTCAAACCTTTGGGTGTGGCCAGATTTCACACCAAATATAAAATACTTGTGGTTTTAGAGAAGATTGTTAATGTTTGAACTATTAATACTATTTTTACCTCTGGCGATCTCAATATGCTTAGGACCAAAACGATAAGAACTAATTTGATAGAGTGTAACCCAAGGATCAAATCTGTAATGTTTCATTTAAATACAAGTGTTAAAGACGTTGTTTGAATAAAAAGTTTCAGACAATGCTCCACAAATAGCTTATGATGCACCAAGAAAGACATAACATGCAATCCAAAAAGCAAGTTCACATGTGAGCTAGGTCACAAGTCTTAACAACTAAAAATAAATTATGGACAACTTATCATGAATCAGTTATCTGTAGAAGTTTAAACCTTCCTTTTCAAAATGTTCTACAGCCCACATTGTTGCATATTGTTATTAATGTTAGATATTGTCATGTTTAAACCACTCTAATCATACCCTCCGAACCTAAAGAACTTAATACCAGCAAGAAATTAATGTACAGAAAAAGTTTAAGTGTGGATATTTATCATTAGTTAAAAATGAAGTTTAGAAAGGTTACATAAAATTACATTACTGCTTATTAAAACAGTGTGCAAATACAAAGACAACCATGTTAAAACTAGAGTGCCAAACTGTCACAAGATACGCCCGTTTGAAGGTTTTGGACACCATGCTAAATGCTTGAAATGCACTAAGTGACCTAGTGGCCTAAATTTTGACCCGGAATGACCCATATTTGAACTTAACCAAGATGTCCTTTAGACACAACTACATACCATATTTGGTGAAGATCGGATGAAAACTACTTCAATTAGAGAGCAGACACCATGCTAAATCCTTGAAATGCACTTAGTGACCCCGTGACCAGATTTTTGACCCAGCATCACCCATATTCGAACTTGACCTAGCTATTGTCTTCATACAATATCTGACCAAATTTGGTGAAGATCGGATGAAAACTACTTCAATGAGAAAGCTGACACCATGCTCAATGCCTGAAATGCACTAAGTGACCTTGTGACCTAGTTTTTGATATGGCTAGACCCAAATTTGAACTCAACCTAGATATCATTTAGACATAACTTCTGACCAACTTTGGTGAAGATCGGATGAAAACTACTTCAATAAGAGAGCGGACATAATGCTAAATCCTTGAAATGCACTAAGTGACCCCATGACCTAGTTTTTGACCCGGCATGACCCATATTCGAACTTGACCTAGATATTGTCTAGATACAACTTCTGATTAAGTTTGGTGAAGATTGGATGAAAACTATTTGAATTAGAGAGCGGACACTGCTGTGGACGCCCCCGCCAAGGGTGAAACTATAATACGTCCCTTTTTAAAAACGGGCGTATAAAAATCACTTGAGGTGTCAAATTCTTAAGAGTTAATAGGGCCTAAACATTAAATACACCTAAAGTGAGATATTGCAAATATGTCTCACTTCATTCATACACACAGCTAAAAATGTTTCAAACTGAACACATCAATCTCTGGTTAGAGTTTGGCATAACTTTCTAGAGCGTCAACTACGAAATGGATTCATTGTCTTGTAGAAAAATGGCCTGAATGTCAATAGTCAATAAGCTTCATACTGATACTACTCAGCTTGATGAATGTATGTAAAGTGTCATCCCAGACAGAGGCTAATCAGGGACCACACTTCCAGCTTTTTTTATGGATTTTTCTGTTTTAATGAAGTCACTTGTAAATGAAAATTCTGTCTAAGTGGAAAGCGTCGGACCTAATTAGCCCGTGCAGTCTGCACAGGCTAATCTGGGAAGAAACTTTATGCACATGCATTAAGCCTAGTTTTCCCCGAGCGGGCCTAAAATTATTATTTGCTTTCCATACTTTTCTGCAAACAAAACTAATGGAAAAATTTCATCTTGTACGCACTACGTCAGACTGAAGCCTAATAAACATTCACTGTACTGAGATATGAGACTGCATGTTCACACACAATACACACTGACTGGACTGGACTCGCACACCTATGACAGATCACTAGTCTGTCATTGTGGACTAGAAGTACTCGTAGACATCAGAATACCATACACACATGTTAAAAGTACAAATAAATGTTGTATAGTAATACATCATACATTAAATAAATATTATTTTAACTTGGAAATAGAGTTACTATTTAGCTGCTTAACAAAAGATAAAATAAAAGTTTAACAATACAAAACTTGTACAATAACAGTAACATAATATCTCCATGCATTCAACAAGAATAAATTTCTCTAAAAAACACACCATTAATCATTAAACATAGGTTATCATTATGTCAAAAAATCTTACAAACAAACAAGTAAATATAAAAGCAAATTAACATTCTACTTCAGAGATTGATTATCAAAATACATAAACTTAAACCAATATATTTGACAGAACAATCTGTATGAACATGCACACACATTCCATAAATGCATTTCACAAAAACAAATCTGCATTTTCTAGTCTGTAAAATACAATACAAAGTTCAAACAATTTTTGCTAAATATATCTTTCACATTTACATTATTCTCAAAACCTATTTCTGTGACATAAAAATTGCCTTTTATGGAATTATTATTGACTAGTTATTGGTATGCACTTTCAACATGTAAAAGTATTTTTTATTTACATATTTTTAATCAACAGATGCTAGTCTTTCTAGCATGTTTTTAAACATTTTATGTATTGAATAATTCTCAACTAAAACCTTTACATTATTTGAGACAAATTAAAAATAAATGTTTTGCTTAGTTACATCTTTTATTTGCCATATTAACCAAATACTGAATAACAATTTACCAAATACTGAGTAACCATGAACAAAACATCAATCTAATTATAAAGAAGAGAAATAATGATAATGCTTTTTTTTTCAAGTAAATGAATAAAGACTTCAGATGACTTAATATTTAACTGGTAACACAAAAGAAAATAAAACTGTTAAAAAGCTGCCATTAAGTTGTTTTCAACAAAGTGGGTTTGAGACAGAGTGTGAACAATTTCCAATCAAAAGTACACAGATGCAACCCAGTATGAACATAAAATGACGTGTTTGTTAAAACCAAACATAAAGTGTCCCATGAAAGCCATAGTGCAAATAACACTGATAAGCCCTTCTGGCTTTCAAGGAACAATTTGCTAGCAACATGTGCACAACACAACTGCGGAACATAAAAGTGAATGCCAACACTATCTGCAGGCAGATTTGTCACTTTCACAGAACTTTTCTCAGTATAAGATAATATCCAAATAAGTTTTGTTTACATAATAACAACAGGGATAATGTTGTGCATTGTGCAGTCAAAACAGTATAATATAAATTTGATTTACAATTAGGAAGAAATCATTGAAAAAAACTGTTGCTTTTTAAGATAACATCTTTTTTATTTTTGACATTATGCATTAACTTTCCAGGCTATACATAAACATGGTATATAAGCAACAGAAACATATTTTTTTTTACTTTCAATAGATAAAAGTACAAAAAATGAGATATATAAATAAACAATTCATATTTTGCAAGACCTTGAGATTCACAGGAAAATAGATGATGCTTACGAAGCAAAAGGATTAAATCAGATCAACAATTTACATACTCTTTGAGTTATCTTAGAATCCTGACAGACAGACCCACCAATGGGCCGGGGTTTAAATCTTAGTACCTATAGTTCCATCTGTTCAACCCATAGGGGACCAAAATCATACAACTGAGGGAGGGAGGAATTTCACAGAACTTGTAATAAAATGCCCAAAATAAGGAGAATGTAAAACAATCCTCATGTATGCAAGATGCTTTTATCAATTAAATTTCAGAAGACCAAATAAAATTGCACTGATAGTTCTTATCACAAACAATACAATTTCCTCATGCACTTGTTGTAAGACAATGTGAATCATTTAGACAAAAGCAGTCATATAAAACATAAACCATTAAAAAAAAATTATGAGGCTACCACGGTTAGATCATATTATGGCCAGTTTTAATCAATAATGTGTATTATGCTATCAACTTTAGATTAATAAGCAAAAACTTACTTTTTATCATGTATAAGAATGAAAACAGACAATACAATTTTTTAATTTAATACTTTAGTTTGCCTACATCTTGGAACAAATAAGTAATAAGTTATGTAAAAAAAACATATGAGCCGTGCTTTTTGAAAAGTCCAGCTTAATGCAAGTGCATAAAGTATTGTCCTTAATTGACCTGTGCAGTTAGCACAGGCTTGTCAGGGATGACACTTTCCCTCTACATTGGATTTTAATTTAAAACAATCTTCTGTTAAACAAAAAGCTCCATTACTGTGGAAAGTGTCACTCCTGATAATCCTGTGCCTACAGCACAAGATAATCTGGGACGACTTTAAATGTACATGTATAAAGCCTGGTTTTCCTAGAGGGCTACTTATATCAATACCTCTACACACTTCCGCATGTAAGAGCTTTGCACCTAAGGGCTCTGGTCTCCAGGCAACCAATCACCAGGTGGCCCTGGTCTCCAGGCAACCAATCACCAGGTGGCCCTGGTCTCCAGGCAACAAATCACCAGGTGGCCCTGGTCTTCAGGCAACCAATCACCAGGTATGATGGGCCACACAGCCTACAGAGATCCTCTTAAATGGACACATACAGACGACAAATGATAGTTTCTCTAGAACTCTGTCACAACAGGCATATTACCATTGTGAACACATTAATATCTAACCATGCTTTGTTTCACAGAAAGCTTAATCTACAAACACCCTGATTTCGTGATACTTCCTAATGATAAAGTTCTGCTTTGTCTTTTGTATCTAACTCTTTATCTGCCCATAAAAGCCAGGAGCATATGCACTAAAATACGCATAAGCCCTTCTGGCTCTAAAGGCATGATTTCGTGTGTGTTCAACAAACAAAAGTAACAGAATATCAATGTGTTCACAATGTATAAAATTGTTTGAAAGACTGTAACTAACATGAACATCAGAGTTCCTTCATCTGCTGGAATACCACGGGTGACGATGTGTCCAAGCCTGGGATCACAGAAGACAGGCTTCTTGCATGGTGAAAAGAACCATGTACGAAAAACACACTGCACAATATACACATAGATATAGAATCTGAGAGTGAAAAAGAAAATTTCAAACAAAAACAACTTGAAGCCGTCTTGAATATTGAATATAATTCTTTTGTTTCTTTGCAGTAATTTGTTCGTTATTGATACGCGACCCCCACCGCCCCACCAGCCTGGTCAAGCTTCCCGTAATCCGGATTGATGAATGAGAAGCCACGGAATTCTTCTTGGTTGATTGCCTTGACCACTGCAGGGTCGATCGGTGTCAAAACTGGCTCCTCCGTCGTGAAGTCTTTGTCAAAGTTGTTGGCATCTGTCTTTGATTTCTGGAGAATTAAATATACATGAGTAAGGTGGTTTCCACATGAATAGAAATACCTTCTTTTGTAGTTTTCAACAACTACCGTTAACATGTGATTTCAACCTGACAAGAAACATTTCATGAAAATTTTAGGTTATATAAAACTCAAAAAAGATTGAAACAAGAGGGCCATGATGGCCCTGAATCGCTCACCTGACTCATTAAGATCAGATGAAAACTATGACCTCTATTGTCTACACAATGTTTTTCTATGATTTGACCTAGTGACCTAGTTCCTGACTCTAGATGACCCAAATACAATCCCAATCCAGATTTCATCAAGATAAACATTCTGACCACAGTTCATAAATATTGGATGAAAACTGTGACCTCTATTGTCAACACAAGGTTTTTCTATTTATTTGACCTAGATTTTTACCCCAGATGACCCAAATACAATCCCACCCAGATTTCATCAAGAATTCTGACCAAATTTCATAAAGGTTGGATGAAAACTGATCTCTAATGTCTACACAAGGTTTTTCTATTATTTGACCTAGTGACCTAGTTTTTGACCGCAGATGACCCAAATAAAATCCCAACCCAGATTTCATCAAGATAAACATTCTGACCAAATTTCATAAAGATTGGATGAAAACTGTGACCTCTATTGTCTACAAAAGGTTGTTCTATTATTTGACCTATTGACCTTGTTTTTGACCCCAGATGACCCAAATACAATCCCAAACCGGATTTCATCAAGATAAACATTTTGACCAAATTTCATCAAGATTGGATGCAAACTGTGACCTCTACTGTCTACACAAACAAATTGTTGACGGACGGACGCACAGACACACGCAGGCACGCACAACGGACGCCGGACATCACACGATCACATAAGCTCACCGTGTCACTTCATGACAGGTGACCTAAAAATATGTGTCGGAGATAAACATGAACAGTTGTGGTTAAAATCCCATAGAAACAAGGGCTGTTTGTAAAACATGCATGCCCCCCTATATGGGCTATAAGTTGTAGTAGCAGCCATTGTGTGAATACGTTTTTTGTCACTGTGAATGGTGGTGGTGGTGGTGGTGGTGGTGTAGTTGTAGTAGTAGTAGTAGAAGTAGTAGTAGTAGTAGTAGTAGTAGTAGTAGTAATAGTAGTTGTAGTCGTAGTTGTAGTAGTAGAAGTAGTAGTTGTAGTATTAGTAGTAGAAGTAGTAGTAGTAGTAGTAGTAGTAGTAGTAGTAGTAGTAGTAGTAGTAGTAGTAGTGGTAGTAGTAGTAGTAGTAGTAGTGGTAAAAGTAGTAGTAGTAGTGGCAGTAGTAGTAGAAGTAGTAATAGTAGACGTGGGGTGGTGGTGGTGGTGGTGGTGGTGGTGGTGGTGGTGGTGGTAGTAGTAGAAAGTACTAGTAGTAGTAGTAGAAGTAGTAGTAGTAGTAGTAGTAGTAGTAGTAGTAGTAGTAGTAGTAGTAGTAGTAGTAGTAGTAGTAGTAGTAGTAGTAGTCTAGTAGTAGTAGTAGTAGTAGTAGTAGTAGCAGTAGCAGTAGCAGTAGCAGAAGCAGTAGCAGCATTACAAGACCAATACTTAAGAATGATCAAATGGGAAAAGGTAACCTAGCACTGGCAGTAAATATGGGGCTCATTTACAGGTCAGATTTGGAATCTCTGCTGTAAAATGAGATTTTGAATGAATTAAAGGGAGGCAAATCTGTAATAAAAAGAACATGCATTAATCGTAGTTGTTTCCCTTGTTTGAACCATGCTAAATCCTAACAAGTTTGGAAAGAATTGGATGAAAAATTTGGACTTTATTGCATAAACACCATTTTCTCAATTCAAGGGGAGGTAATTCTGTACTTCATGGACCAATAATGCTCATTTTTTGTAGGGTTCGTGTCCTCATTGATATAAAGACACTGTGCAAATTTGGAAAGGATCGGACAAAAAATGTGGAAGATTTTTGAAAGTTTTCACAAAATAGGCAAAAACGAATAAACATGCAAAGTTCAACGAGCTCCTGCGGCCATGTTTTTTGACGAATCAAATTTCTTTGAACAACTTTTTCAGGGGAGCCGTCAAAGGTCATCCCTGTGAAATTTTTTGAAAATCTGATGAGCGGTTTCTGACAAGAAGATTTTTTAAGGTTTTTACCATATATGGTCATGGCGGCCATCTTGGTTATGTGATCAAATTTTTTTTAACAATTCTTTTGTCCCATGACCTAGGGATGCTCCACATGAAATTTAGTTGAAATTGGCTCAATGGTTTAGTAGAAGAAGATGTTTACAAATTGTTTACAGACGGACGGACGGACGCCGGACGCCGAGTGATCACAATAGCTCACCCCGAGCTATCGCTCAGGTGAGCTAAAAACATATCAAGCGATTCAGTTAATTTAAAATCTATATTTAATTCATCAACATGACAAGGATACTTTTGTATAATAAAATCAGATGGATATCATTAGTACAATTAATTTCATAACTTTTATTTATTTATAAACATAATAAATAAATAAATTCCAACCGAAAAGGTGATGAAGGAAAACATGGCCAAACTAAGTCTCAGTTTAACCCTTTACCACTAAGTAACTGATTTTTCTGCATTTGTTGTCCCTTAGGAAGTTAAATGTAATTAAAGACCCTTCTTACTAGATTCTAGTTTTAAAGATTTCATCACAACCCTTAGATACTGATGAGCAGTGAATAGCATAAAACCTGAACAGACTGCGTGTTACTTGTAGGCTGTTCTGTTTTTTGCTGTTTGCAAAAGCCATATTCACTTTGCTTCTTATGGGAGAAAGGTTTTATTTTACTTTGACCACTACGAGTGACCTTGCCCTAGAAATGGTTCAGTGTTTGAAACCTTTTATCAATAAAGTTCAATATTTAATTATCTGAGATTCAAATTGGTACTGGTAAGAAATGTTGTCTTGCAGCGATGTTGCATTGGTGACAATAGTTCTGTATTGTTTAAACAGTTAAACTGTATGGTACAATAAAATGTGTTGAAAATTAAATAATTATCCTAATAAAAACTCACAATTTTAGGTTTAAATGGTGGTTTAACTGCTTTTTGTTCTAGAAGCTCCCAGTTAATTTTTTCATGAAAGAATGGGTGGACTAAAATGGCCTTTTCCGCTCCATGATTCTTGAAACACCCAAGCCGCTTAGCAGGGTTTTTGGTCATAAACTGAAAAATACAATAAATGCATACAATTGCTATTGTCAAAACTATCTCACCAACAAGGTTTATCTAACCAAACAGCCGAATATCTTACTCAATTAAAAAAGCTGCACACTGAAAATAAGATAACCAGACATGAACCACAGACACTGATAATTCTTTTTTTAAGAGCATATACACAGCGAGGACATTTGTCTGTACAAGTTAAAGAGATCCATACAATAAAAGAGGATGAAAACACAACATATTTGGGACTCTATATGAGTTGTGTTCTGAGAAAACTGGTCTTAATGCATGTGCGTAAAGTGTCATCCCAGATTAGCTTGTGCAGTCCGCACAGGCTTTTTAGGGACAACACTTTCGCTTTTATGGTATTTTTAGTTTCAAGGAAGTCCCTCCTAACCGAAAATCATGTTTAGGCAGAAAGTGTCGTCCCTGATTAGCGGACTGCACAGGCTAATTTTTTATGACACTTTACACACATGCATTAAGCCCAGTTTCCTCAGAACACGACTCATATTATATTCACTGAATGAACATCACAAACATAACATTTTATTACAAAATCAAGGTAAATCAGGTAATTGCTAAGATAATCAATATTTGCTGGAGTTATATCTTTTTATCATTACGTAATAATCATGCAATTTATTCATTTAAAAATAGATTTCATAATTAATTTCTGATTGTCAAGTTACAAGTGTCTAGTTATGCCCATAATGTCTGTAATTCCAGAGTAAACTACACAGGTACATGGCTATTAACTCTGAATCTCTCCCCACTCACCCCTTTAAGGGCCGACACTGCCTCCTTGCTGAGCCAGACAGGGTAGAGCACGTCGTCATGAAGGATGGACTCAAACAGGTCGTCCTCATTCTCAGCCTCAAAGGGTGGCTGCCCCGCCATCATCTCATACATGAGCACACCCAGGGCCCACCAGTCCACTGAGGCATCGTACTCCAGCTCCTGCAGGATCTGAAAACACAGGAGAATATATTTAAAGGATCTGACAAAACACACAGGGATCTGATTAAAAGGATCTTACACAACGCATAGGGTTCTGATTTAAAGGATCTGATAAAACACACAAAGAAGCTGATTTGAAGGATCTGACAAAGCACACAGGAGATCTGATTCGAAGGATCGGACAAAACACACAGGGAATCTGATTAAAAGGATCTGACAAAACACACAGGGGATCTTATTTAAAGATCTGACATATCACAGGGAATCTGATGTACAGGATCTGACAAAACGCGCAGGGGATCTCATTTAAAGGATCTGACAAAACACACGAGGGAACTGATTTTAAAAATCTGACAAAAACACAGTGGATCTGATTTGTAGGATCTGACAGAACAGAGGGGATCTGGTTTTAAGGATCTGACAAAATACACATGGATCTGATTTATAGGAATTGACAACACAATGAGATCTGATTTATAGAATCTTACAATGCACTGGGATCTGATTTATAGGATCTGACAACACACTGGGATCTGATCTTAAGGATCTTACAATGCACTTGGATCTGCTTTATATGATAAGACAACCCACTGTGGTTCTAATTTACAGGATCTTACAACACAGGGGATCTGTTTATAGGGTCTGTTTTGTAGGATCTGATTTATAAGATCTGACAACACACAGGGGATCTGCCTGAAAGGATCTGACAATACAGAGGATCTGAGTTAAAGGATCTGAAAAACACAAGATAGTTTCCTTTTTAGAGGTCCCCAGAAATTCTATAATGTAAAACAATGTTTGCTGCCCATGAAATTAAGTTGCTGCCCATGCATGATTAGATCTTAACCCTTTCCCACTTAGAAGCAAAGTGAATTTGGCTATGTGCAAACAGCATAAAACCAGTACAGCCTGCGAGTAACTTGCAGTCTGTTCAGGTTTTATGCTGTTTGCTGCTCATCGGTACCTTAGTTTTGGAAATGAAGCCTTTACAACTTGAATCTAGTAAGAAAGGTCTTAAATTAAATGTCATTTTCTAAGGAACTACACATGCGTAAAAATACGCATCTAAGTTGTAAAGGGTTAATAGGATGGGGTCAGACAAGGACAGACATCGGCTCTAACAATGGGAGCTGAGGATGGACATGTGGATCTGAAGACATGGAGAATCTGATACGAGGCTATGAGGCCAGACAGGTATTGGTGAATACTAGTTACCTCCGGCGCGATGTAGTCAGGTGTGCCACAGAAAGTCTGGGTGAGCTTTCCCTCGTACATTCCCTCCTTGCACATCCCAAAGTCTGCGATCTTACAGTGGCCCTCGCTGTCAAGCAGAATGTTGTCCAACTTCAGATCTCTGTGGACAGAACAACACAATAGTACATCATGCTCACTAATTTGTGAATGATAAAAGACTGCAGAGTGACTCGTTGATTGATCTACATGGGCAGAATGACTTGCTGTTTTGATCTACATAGGCAGAGTGACTCGCTGATTTGATTTTCATAGGCAGAGTAACTTGATGATTTGATCTACATAGGCAGAGTGACTCAGTGATTAGATCTACATGACAAGAGTGATGCAATGATTTAATCTACATAGGCAGAGTGACTCGATGATTTGATCTACATAGGCAGAGTGACTTGATGATTTGATCTACATAGGCAGACTGACTCGATGATTTGATCTACATAGACAGAGTGACTTGATGATTTGATATACATAGGCAGAGTGACTTGATGATTTGATCTACATAGGCAGAGTGACTTGATGATTTGATATACATAGGCAGAGTGACTCGATGATTTGATCTACATAGGCAGACTGACTTGATGATTTGATCTACATAGGCAGAGTGACTTGATGATTTGATCTACATAGGCAGAGTGACTTGATGATTTGATCTACATAGACAGAGTGACTTGATGATTTGATATACATAGGCAGAGTGACTTGATGATTTGATCTACATTGGCAGACTGACTTGATGATTTGATCTACATAGGCAGAGTGACTTGATGATTTGATCTACATAGGCAGAGTGACTTGATGATTTGATCTACATAGACAGACTGACTTGATGATTTGATATACATAGGCAGAGTGACTTGATGATTTGATCTACATAGGCAGAGTGACTTGATGATTTGATCTACATAGGCAGAGTGACTCAATGATTTGATCTACATAGGCAGAGTGACTCGATAATTTGATCTACATAGGCAGAGTGACTTGCTGTTTTGATCTACATCCGCAGAGTGGTTTGATGATTTGATCTACATAGGAGTGACTCGATGATTTGATCTACATAGGCAGAGTGACTTGATGATTTGATCAACATAGGCAGACTGATTCGATGATTTGATCTACACAGGCAGATTGACTCGAGATTTGATCTACAAACTAAGAACAAAATAATTGCTGTATTTACATTTTTTGCTTTATACAAAAAGAAGCACATCCCTTACCAGCTACACCAGTCAGTTTTTTTTTTTATTTGTTGCCATAGCAACCAGAAATTTTGAAGTAGGAAGAAAATTAAATGAGGTGCATAATGTTCATATTGCCATCTATCCATGTTTTAAGTTTCATGAAAAAAATATGAATAACTTTTAAAGTTATCGCAGGATCCAGAAAAGTGTGCAGGATCCACCATTTTCAGCAGCATTTCTAGTCTATTTGTTGCCATAGCAACCAGAATTCTTAATGTATGAACAAAATGACATGAAGTGCATAATCTCCATATTGCCATCTGTCCATGTTTCAAGTTTCATGAAAAAATATGAAAAACTTTTAAAGTTATTGCAGGATCCAGAAACGTGTGACAGACTGACAGACAAACAAGAGTGCAAACCATTAGTCCCCTCCGGTGAAACCAGTTGGGGACAATAAAGGTATCATTTCAACTGGGCCAGTATTTAC